>NW_027419136.1:0-72199 GCF_009905375.1 Apium graveolens | reverse complement strand
TAAAGTGAAATAATGATTTTTAGATTATTAACATATATGCATACCCATGATTTGTTGGTGGTTCACCAAAAGGACACATGAGTTATTTTGAAACTGGACTATACAAGTGTCCCTAATGAAAGGGTAATTGACTAATTGTTAATTGGCACAATAAAATATATTTTAATCTCTTTAGAAATAAATTGAATAGTCCTTCAAGTTTGCAAAGTTGTTTAATTAAAACTTGAATATCTTTTAATTCTCAATAAATTAAGATTTGAATGTTATTTAATCTTATATTTATGAGCCTGAAGCCACAAAATTTAACTGCATCAACTCACCAATGCCAAATTTTTTACAGAAGGTGTAGACACATGCCTTGAATAAATGGATGATCTCTAACATTTTGAAGGCCGATCAATTAATGATATTATAAATATTTACTTGTCAAGCTTCTTTAGCTTTTTTACGAGCTATATTAAGGTTTGATCAATCAATGATATTATAACTATTTACTTGTCAAGCTTTTTGGCTTCTTTACGAGCTAGATTTTAGTAGTCATTGCCAATTTGCTATTATTTACTTTAAAGATTACCCTGATAAAGCCTTTCATTATTTCTTCTATTAGCTTTTTTATAAAACTTAACACATAATTAATATAACATATATTTTACTAATTAGAAAATCAAATAAATATATCTGAGTATTAAAGTGTGGCCATGTTTTTTAATGGTCATATATATAGGGAAATAGTGATAACTTATGTAAGATTTTATGATGGCATTGTTGTTAAATCACATAAACTTTCTTGTGATTGTCCACAGAATACAAAAATCTATAATGATATACGTGTAGTCTTCAAAATATCACTACAAGAGAATTAGGGTATTTTCAAAATTAAATTTGACTGCACGTAAATTCTACTATATTCGGTCGAATTTAGTAGGTGCGGCTAAATTCGACCAACATTTGGTCGAATTTAGCGGCAGTCGAAATAACCCGGTCGAATTTACGGTTATTTTCGACTAACTTCTCTTTTCGGTCGAATTTAGCACGACTGAATTTGGTCGAATTTAATGTGGGATCGGCGGGAAAAATTGCCGCCCTTTAATTTAAAATTTTCAGTGGGCAGGGAATTTCCCTCTAAAAAAAATTTGAATAATTTCTGCTATTTTCGACCAACAACAGTCGAAATAACATAAATTCAACTGACCTTGGTGGAACGGAGATAAATTCGACCGTAGGCGGTTGAATATTATATTTTCGACCTAAGGTAGTTGAATTTATATAAATTCAACTGACCTTGGTAGAACGGAGATAAATTCGACCGTAGGCGGTTGAATATTCCTAAATTCGACTACAGTGGGAAGCATTTATTGACATACTAAATTCAACCGTGTCTGGTGGAATTAAATCTTACTATATTCGACCAGCTGCGGTTGAATGTAAATAAATACAACTATAACTAGTAGCATAAATATAAATTCGACTGATTTTAGGGCGTTACTAAATTCGACCGCTTCTGGTGGAATTGACCCGTACTAAATTCGACTATTTCTGGTTGAATTAACCCGTGCTCATTTCGGAAACCCTACCCCTTTCTCCATTCCAGTAGCCGTTTTCTCCATTGTTTCTCCCTCCATACTTTCTCCCCATTTCACTACTTTTTTTGGTTTTCTACTAAAAATTACTTCTTCATGTGAGCATCTCAAATCTCAAATCATCAAGTAAGTGTAATTCTTTTACAGATTTTTGTTTTAAATAGTTTAATTGTGATAATCTTTATAAATTTGAGTAGATTAAATTTTTTTTCAAGAATAATGTGATTATTATTTGTTTATTTTTTGGTGACTAATATGGTATTTAATAATGAGATAATCTTAGTTTCCATAATTAAATTGGTAATTTATTTTTATTGATCATTTTGTAGATGACATCCGATCGTAGTTGGATTGGTCGTCATCGATTTAACGAGGCAAAATATTTAACGGAAGATTACAAAAATGGTGTGGATAATTTCATTAAATTTACTATTGAAAATCTTGATCCCGAAGACAACGGTCTTATAAGATGTCGGTGCAAAAATTGTGGTAATGAGTACTACAAGTATCCTAGTACCGTGAAAGTTGATTTGTATCGACATTGTATTATGTAATGGTATACTAGATGGGATTGTCATGGGGAAAAAGATGTGTTGCGCAATGATGTTGGAACGAGTTTTGGCAATACTAGCTACAGAGATGATGATATGTATGATGCACATGATGATGATTTTGAGGATTGTGAAGATTTTGATGAAGAACCGAATGCAAAAGCAAAAGAATTTAACGAGATGGTAAATACCGCTTCCGAACCAATATATCCAAATAATGCCAATTTTACAACATTGGAGTTTGTAATGGAGTTGCTTCGTTGGAAAAATAGGCATAATTGTAGTAATAATGGTTTTGATGACTTGCTACACCTCATTGGATTAGTATTCCCTAATGATCATAAGTTGCCTGAGAAGTACTACACTGTACGAAAGATGATTAGAGGATTGAACATGGAGTATGAAAAGATTGATGCTTGTGAGAATGATTGCATGTTATTCTACAAGGAACACAGTGAGAAGACCAAGTGTGATATATGCAAAAGAGACCGTTACAAAGTGCAAAAGGATCCTAAAAAACAGAAGATCTCGCGTAAGATCTTGCGTTATTTTCCTATTACCACGAGATTGCAGCGTTTATTCATGGCTGAGAAAACTGCAAAATGTATGAGATGGCATCATGATAGAGTTGTTGTTGAAGGTCAATTAAGTCACCCAGCAGATGGAGATGAATGGAAACAATTTGATCGTAGATTTACACGATTTTCAAAGAGATTAGAAATGTTAGACTCGGACTATGTACTAATGGATTTGATCCCTTTCACGATGCTCATGCCAAGGAGTATACTGTATGGCCTGTGGTGATTGTTGTGTATAATCTTCCCCCCTCTATGTGTACTAAGGCTCCATACATGTTCATGCCTCTTCTTATTCCCGGACCAATGGATCCTACAAAAGACTTACATGTTTATCTTAGACCGCTAATTGATGAGTTGAAATTATTGTGGCATACCGGGGTGGAAACATATGACATATATTCACGTACAAATTTATGATGAAGGCTGCACTTTTATAGACAATTAGTGACTTTCCTGCACTTGCCATGCTGAGTGGGTGGTCCACTAAGGGTACGTGTTTTATTTTATAAACACACATGTGCACATTTTATATAATTTCACATATGTTTATTTATTGAGTTTTTTACATATGTTTTAGGTAAGTTGGCATGTCCGGTTTGCATGGGAGAGGTAAAAGCTAAACAACTCAAACATGGTGGTAAATCTACTTTTTATGGCACTGCTCGGTATTTTTTGGAAGCAGATGATCCCCTGAGAAGGAGTACAAGGTTTGGAATTATTGAGACCCGAACTTCTGCGCTAAACATTCAGGATCTTTTGCAAAGACCATGTGCGAGCAGATACAATTCCCCCTCCAGGAAAGTCAACAAAGAGAAAACCAAGGGATTATGGTGTGACACATAATTGGACTCACAGTTCTCCATTTTTTGAGCTTCCATATTGGGAGACACTTAGCCTTCGTCACAACATTGACATTATGCACACTGAAAAAATATCTTTGACAACATAATCTACACAATTCTTGATGATGGAAAGAAGTCCAAAGAATACACAAAAGCGAGGAAAGATTGTAAAGAATTAAGTGTGCATCGTGATTTGTGGATTCAAGATGATGGTACGGAACCACATGCGCTATACGCTCTTTCCAAAGAACAAATTCATAAGCTGTTCAAGTGGATTGAAGAATTACAACCTCCAGATGGGTATGCCTCAAATATATCAAGGTGCGTAAATTGGAAAAAAAATTGCATTCGTGGGATGAAAGCACATGACTGTCACGTCTTCATGCAAAAGTTGTTGCCTATCATTTGTCGTGACTTACTTCCGAAACATGTAGCTGATCCTATTATTGAGTTGTGCAACTTCTTTCAAGATTTATGCTCGTCAAATACTCAAATACTCAAATATAGTGAGAATAATGTCAAAACTTGAAACTGTCTTCATTCCAGGGTTTTTTGATCCGATGGAGCACTTGCCACTCCATTTAGCTACCGAGTGTAAGTTGGGGGGTCCGGCTAATGGGCGTTGGATGTATTTTGTGAGAGATACTTGCATAACCTGAAATTGAAAGTTGGAAACAAAGCTCGAGCAGAAGGTTCCATGGCACAACGCTATATTGAGGAGGAAAGTGTACACTTTTGCTCAGTATTTTTTGATTCAAAAGTTGTGTATGGTCAGTTACGTCGGAATGAGGCACCTCGAAAGTTTCATGATGTCGAATTGTTAGAAGTTTATACATATATGACACATCCTAGTCTACAAAGTAGAGATAGAATCTTGAATGGTGATGAACATGAACTTGTGGCATACTATGTTCTTATTAATTCACCGGAAGTTGGAAAGTACTTGCAGTAAGAGTTTTCTAAACCCTCTTTACTTCAAAAATTAAGAATTTAGTTTACAACTTATTTTTCTTATTTTTGAACAAAAAATGTAGTGGATTCCAGAAGTTAGTGCAACAACATTACCCCCTTCTCAATGACACCGAAAAAGAACAATACCAAAAGAAAATTTTAAAGATTGGTTTGAAAGAAGGGTATGTGTTTTGATTTATATATAAACCCCTATACACATATTATATATATTTCCATGCAATCTTTAAATTTATTCTTATATTTATGTATCATGTCACACATGTTTTAGGTACAAGATGATGAAGAGCTCAAAAGAAATTTCTAGACCTAATAAGAGGTCGATGTTTAAAGTGGAGTCTTATAAAGCGTGCAAATGCAATGGTTACAAATTTAGTTTCCCAAATGATAAGGAGCCCACTTCAACAAATTCCGGTGTAGTTGTCATCGGTGAGACTTTTACTCATAATATTTGAAACATACTTTTTCTTTATCTTTTAATCAAAATTTTAAACAATTATAATTGTAGGACTTCTTACAATGAAACTTATAGAAACTATTACGGAAGGTGAAGAAATTTTAAAACTCTTCTATCATAATGGACATCAAGTGATTGTCTTCAACTGTCATTGGTTTGATCATACGACACATGTCAAAGTTGATAGACATCGGATGACTACGTGGATGTCAAATCAAAACTAAATGTCGATGACGTGTTTGTATTGGCTAGCCCAAGCTCATCAAGTGTACTATGCACCAAATATTTTAAATGCAAAATCATCATGGTACACGGTTCTAACAACAAAGAGTCGATAAGTTGATGAAAGTGTGTCAACCAAGGGAAGATATCAAAATCATCGATGATGCTTTACAAAATGAAGTGTCAAATGCTTCATCTTCTCATGTCGAAAGTGTTACTATTCGTGATCCTTCAATTTTTTTGTTGATTTAAGGATGTTTGAAAATGACTACTCGATACATCATGATGATGAAAAGAAAGTAAAAAATGATAAGGAAGCCGAAGATGAAGATGAAGAAAATGGAACGGAAAATGATGAATTAGTGATGATGATGACTTGGTGTAATTCATTATTATTAATAAAATTTGTATCAAAACAATTTGCTACTTTTATTTATAATTTTTAAATTTGAAATTTAATTAAATGTTTGTAAATTTTTGTAAAGTGGACGATAGTGTTTGTATTTTGGTTGATAACAGGAGGGTTTTATACAGAAGCTTAACTGGGAGAACACTCTGATTCATTTTTTTCAACCGAACAAGGTCTTATTGCACGACACGGCTAAATTCAACTATTATTAGCCGACTTAGTTTTTAGGTATATACTTTATTTACCCCAAATTTCAATTACATCGTTTCCTCTCTTTCTCTTCTTTCTTTCACGGCGCAGCTAGGGTTTACAAACGATGGCTGAAACCTCAAATCAGAGGTTAAAACTGGCGAGGCTAAGTACACAGGTGTTCTTTCTCTCTCTTTCTCTCTCTCTTACTCTCTCTCTGACTGTTTGTGTGTCTCTCGGACTGTATATATGTGTCACTTTGTTAATGTTCTCTTTGAAAGTGCCCCAAATTAGTATTTGTGTATAGTCAACATATACAGAACATCTTTGTAAAGTCAAAGCTGTGGTGGTTGACTCTGTTTTGGCTGCTCAAAGGCCTTTATTTGTTTTGTTAATTATTGATTTTGGTTTAGTTGTTATGGTTTTCGAATCTTTCGTGTGGTTTTAATTGTGAATTCTTTTATGGCCATGTGTGATTTAGTGATTTTGGGTGTTTGTTTAAAGTGATTCTGTTAGCAGATATGTAACTGGATTAGGGCAGACTAAAAATTTGTCAACAACTTTCGGAGTAACTTGTGATTGTTAGTCTGAATTACTGTTATTAGTCTGAAAGAACAAGTATGGAGTTCCTCACCTGTAGAAAGGACGACCATTGAGTATGGTTGGCGAACCAGAGGCTTGTTTAAGAGCTCTACATTTCAAAACAAGCCTGTGTTTATAGGATAGTTTTCCCCAAACATGATAGTAGAAAACACATGGCATGTGAAATCCCTCGCATAATCATCCCCTTTTATCTCTGCAATTTTCCCACTATCCCCAACCACATTCTCCAAAGATTTGATTAGTTTGCTCCCGGAAACTACACCTATGCTTAGCATTCCTGCGACCAATTATTACATAAGGTATATAATCTCAACTAGTCAATCAATAGATAATATAGAACTAAAGCTTATGAATAAGGAGTACCTTGACTTTGTCTACAAAAAGATTAGAGTAATGTTTTTTCTCTGGTGAGACCAAACTTCCTGATTTGTTGTAATCAGACCTTTGCGTAGTAGAGGCCCCCTATCCTTCTGCAAGTAAGCAGGCTTTCCCAAGTCTAATGTTTTGCTTATATTAATTCTCTCACCAAGACGGGATCTGCAATATACAGAATTTGTACCTTACCAAGTACAAAGGTGAAAGTTTTGCCTGCATTGTTGATTTACTAATATGAGTCTTTGACAAAGGTGTTAGCTTGTGATTGTTGATTTTCTGAATACTTCCCAATTTGCTTTTGAGTTTCTTGTGTTTAAGAAAGGAACGAGCCCTGAAAACTGACACTAGTATCTATTAGTCTGAATGTTCATATATTCTTTTATGCTATAAGACGAGTTAACATGATATCCTTGTTCCATTGTTATTTTTTTATAGGTGACATGGTCGAGCCCGAATTCGAAGAAGGGTAATGGAGACAAGGGTAAGGGAAACAAGAGGGTCAGGACCAATGAATACATCAAGAGATATGCTCATTATTATGAAAGGTTGGTTGTAAATGAAAAGTCAAGACAGAAAGCATTAGTAGATCTAAGCGAGATATAAAATAAGAAACTTCAGAAACTCGAGAAAAAATATTGTCAGCGGAGAACACCCAAGCTTCTTTATGGAAGCTTGGGAGCAGATTTTTGAATGAAGGCGAGTGTTAAAATGGACTTATATTTATGGATATTCTATGCCACCAGAAGCATATATGAAAAAAAACAAATTGATTAACCACGAGGTGAGTCTGAGGTGGCTTTGGAAAGGCTCCATGACTACGAAGAGAATAAGCTGCAAAAATACTTTAGGGATGAGGCTAGCTCAGAAGAATTTAATAAAAAAAATCGTAACGAGCTTATAAATTTAACAAAGGTAACTGGAAGATATTTTTCAAACTTTCTCAAAAGAATTAGAAAATGGGCTATCTGAAGTTGATGTTACTCTAGTGAAAGAAAAACATGTCCAATTGACAGATGCCCGGCAATGTCAATATTGCAATATCCTAAATGATTGTGACCATAACATGTGCTAAGGGTGCTTGGTGCGTAAAGGGGGTTAAAACAGAGACACCAATCAAAACCTTTGAGGTAAGAGTTTCTTTAAGGTAGCGAGATAAAAAACAATTCTTATTTTTCAAGTCAGCTTAATTTAAGGGATTTAGTAAGTAGTTGCTATTGCTTTGTTTTCAAGTGAACTGGTTTTGTTTTTACCTTAATTTTCATATTACTTAGATTTTGCTTTACTTATGTTAGACAATTCCTATATTTTGATGTTTGTTTGATTGGAATATTAATGTAGTAGAATTCTATGAAGTAATTTTAATTCTCCTACATCTCATATGAAAGTGGAAAACTACTTATAGGCTTATAATATTATGTGATAAGCTGGGCAGTAAAAAAAATTAAAATAGTCATGAAAATGGGGAATTCTGAGAATTGAACTCGGAATATCTCACTCCCTAAGCGAGAATCATACAACTAGACCAAATGCCATCATGGGTGCAAACTAAAAAATAGTTTAGAACATCTCTATCACCCCCAAAAGCAGAACAAGTAACACAAAAAGATTTGAAGCATCCCATTGTTTGGTATTTATCTTTAATGGAAAGGGTGTATGTCAGAGAGCATTATTTTGTAGCAAACAACATTAATTTGGCAGCAATTATTTTTCTAGCTGGCTTTCCTTTTTAGACGATTATTGGACAAACTATTTTGAAGTATTCATTATGATTTCTCTTGTAATTAAATAGAACTGTACTTACATCATACCACTTTGTTTCTAACCGTTGGCTGTGGCCCGGGGGTCAAGCGTATTAGGATATAAAATATTATTGTAAATTACAATTGAATATAGACATTAAGAAATTAATTTTTGACGAGGAGGCGAAGAGCTGCAAACGTCCATCAAATCTCCAACCACAAATGGATTAAGGTACCAATCCACTTCGAACACGTTCATTTATACAAACAGAAACATTGTCACACTACAGATGTCCAATTCCCTGCTCACAAATCAAATTATTATACATGTAAATGATGACATACCATTATTACATATTTGTAAAGTCTTAAATGAAACACATCAATTTCGTATTTATTTTATTATTAAATTTCATATCCAGACTCGTTAAAAAATGCAGAGATAATTCAAAGCAGGAAGGAACATAGGAAAAACAAAAAGGAATATACGCGAGGCTGTTAAACAAAGTGAAGAATCTATAAACATAATGTTATACAATTTATGCATTTCGTCACATATATGTGCTTCTTTGATGTTTCAACCAATTTTTTAAGAGAATATTGTATACAAACCATAAGTATAAATTGATGTTGGTCGCTTCCACGGATTACACTAAAGGTTAGAGTAAGAGTGAACCCATGTAGTTTATGCAGACTGCTTCTCCATTAGTTCCATCACAACACTTGAAAATCAATCCCAATTTCCCCTTGAGTTACCTCATGTATTCATCGTATCATTATTCATTTTACTAAGAGAGGACCATCAAATAAATTTAATTAAACTGAATTTCTAAATTACAAGTCATTATATTTATCGAGTTTACTTACAATATCACCATCATGAAGTAGAAATTTCAATCCCCTGCAGCTCCCAGTGTTATTTAGTATTAGACACCCGAGTTCATTCTAATATGTTAGACAAGTGGATGATTGATTTGATAAATTCTCATTTGACATGTAGTCATAATAAACTAGCATTTTCAAATAGTAGTTTGTAACACTCCTATACCACATTTGAATGTTGTAAAGTTATTTTTTTAGTATCATAAGTAAAACTCATTACCCGTACTCCACCCTTACATATCAAATGAAAATTTATAAAACCCCTTACACACACATTAGTGGATTAGAATGGAATTAGGATGTGAGTTACCACATACCATATAGGCAACAAGGAGATTAAATGATTTTCCAAAGACCTCTTCATCAAATGAAAAATGGATTGAAACAAAAGTACCTAATAGCTACATTAACAAAATTAGGTAATTATTTTTCTACCATTGATACACATTTATATTAGAAACTAAAGTATGATAAATCATCACTTAAATATTTGAATTTTTGTTGGAAAAACTTAGAGAAAAAAAGACACTTACAGTTTGCAGAGAACTTGTACTGCTATTTTTACTTATTATAAAACTCAAGGTAAACTAGCCATTATATAGGCTTTACAAACATATTAAAACTAACTACTACCAAAACTAACCACTAATAATTAATGGGTAAATTACATTTCCATAATTTACTCCACTACCCCACTACTAAACAATTCTAATATAATATTTTTATCTAATAATTAATCTATTGCTAAATATCTAAAACATCTAATAATTAAATATAATTAACTAGACAATATTTGAAGCATAAATCTAACAGTTTCAATATAGTGATGTATCACCTGTACCCCACTATTATATTCACCAATGAATATACACAATTAAAATTGATAAACAGAAAAATAAAAATTATGGTAAAAAGACTTTGCAATCCCATCTCCCATATGGTTAAGGATCAGATTAGCTCAAGTTTCCAAATTATTGAAACAACTCATTGCATTCACAAATCCTCAATAATATAAATAACCAGTAATATAAAAGAAAATTGTATCACTAATTTTCTTCAATTAATATGCATTTCTATTTCTCTAAAACACAAAATCTATATAATCTAAGGATAGTTCATGAAATATCATCATCTTAAAAAAATTAATTTCAATATAATGATGTACCATGAACATCCTCAAATTATATGG
The DNA here is from genome assembly GCF_009905375.1 of Apium graveolens. Taxonomy (NCBI): domain Eukaryota; kingdom Viridiplantae; phylum Streptophyta; class Magnoliopsida; order Apiales; family Apiaceae; genus Apium; species Apium graveolens. Next base: position 61,614 of record NW_027419136.1, on the reverse strand, counting down.
ATTTGATAAACTATAACACATTTTTGTTAACAAATTTAAATATTCTTACACTATCATTATATGAGAGGTCTTCTTACTATCATATAATCTAAGGACACTGTATGATTTGCACGAACATAGATTGTGTACTTATTTATAGTAGAATAGAGGGATATGAAAAAAATAAGTCAATAACATTACCACTAATTTCAAAGTATAACGTATGTTTACAACAGGATAACATCCAGGAAATACAAATTTTATAAATGCTCATTTAATTTGTGAAATCTATATACAGCTGGAAAAATAAAGTACAATTTTTTACATATATTTATATATAATATAATTGGACTTTTTGTTAAGACAATAATATGAAAGACACATTTTCTATTAAATAATATGCAATTTTAATTGATGAGAGGTATTTATATATTTAAAAACAAATTATTTGAATACAATGCACAATGCACAATATACTTATTTTTTGGATGTTTGGTACAATGTAACTTAACAACAATATAAAATAAAAATTTTAAATATTATGCAATTTTGGATAGTAACCGATAGTATATCAAAAAATAAATTATTTTAGTAGTAAGGGACACATTTTTTTTACAAAAATGATAAGGACAAATATTAAATATGTAGTAATATATGAATATTTATCGATAATACATTTTTAAAATGAAACAATGATTTTTAGGTTATTAAGATATATGCATACTCATGATTTGGTGGTTCACCAAAAGGACATATGGGCTTTTTTGAAACTGGACTATACAAGTGTCCCTAATGGAAGGGTAAATGACTAATTGTTAATTGGCTCAATACAATATTATTTTGATCTCTTTAGAAATAAATTGAATAGTCCTCTAAGTTTGCAAAGTTGTTTAATTAAAACTTGAATATCTTTTAATTCTAAATAAATTAAGATTTTAATGTTATTCAATCTTATATTTATGAGCATGAAGCCACAAAATTTAGCTGCATCAAGTCACCAATGCCAAATTTTTCACAGAAGTTGTAGACATATGCCTTGAATAAATGGATGCTCTATAACATTTAGAAGGCCGATCAATCAATGATATTATAACTATTTACTTGTCAAGTTTTTTTAGCTTCTTTACGAGCTATATTAAGGTTTGATCAATCAATGATATTATAACTATTTACTTGTCAAGCTTCTTTTGCTTCTTTACGAGCTAGATTTTAGTAATCATTGCCAATTTGCTAATATTGACTTTAAAGATTACCGTGATGAAGCCATTCATTATTTCTTCTAATAGCTTTTTTATACAAATTAACACATAATTAATATAATATATATTTTACTAATTAGAAAATCAAATAAATATATCTGGGTATTAAAGTATGGCCATGACTTTTAAAGGTCATATATAGAGGGAAATGGTGATAACTTATGTAAGATTTTATCATGGTATTGTTGTTTAATCGTAGAAACTTTCTTGTGATTGTCCAGAGAATACAAAAATCAATAATGATACACGTGTAGTCTTCAAAACATGTTGGATGCATTTATCATCTAAATCATAGAACACAAACTTTCGATGTTTGTACGTACAGTTGGAGCATACTACTGAGTACTTGTAAGCGTCCTTGCAAGCACGAGTTTTGTTGGATATACCTAAGATCATGGAATGCACATGATCCTAAGGCATGTAACTGTTATTAGGAGACTGTGAGGAGAGCATAATGTGAAGTTGTTAGACTTAGAGCATCGGCTCACGAATACATTAAGAGATATGCTCAATTTTATGAAAGGTGGGCTATAAATGAAAAGTCAAGAGAGAAAGCATTATCAGATCTAAGCGAGATAAAAAAAAAGAAACTTCAGAAACTCGAACCTGGAGAAAAAACATTGTTAGTGAGAACACCTAAGCTTTTTTACGAAAGCTTGGTAGCAGATTTTTAATAAAGACGAGTATTAAAATGGACTTATATTTATGGATATTCTCTGCCACGAGAAGCATATACGAAAACAAAGGTATTTGAGTAACTACAAGGTGAGGCTGAGGTGGCTTTAGAAAGGCTCCATGATTATGCAGAGAATAAGCTGCAAAAATAGTTTAGGGATGAGGCTAGTTCAGAAGAATTTATTAAAAAAATTCGTAAGGAGATTATAAATTTAACTAAGGTAACTGGAAGATATTTTTCGAACTTTCTCAAAGGATTAGAAAATGGGCTATCTGAAGTTGATGTTACTCCAGTGAAAGAAAAGCATGTCCAATTGACAGATGCCTGGAAGTGTCAATACTGTACTGCCCTAAATGATTGTGACCATAATATGTGCTAAAGGTGCTTGGTGCGTAAAGGGGGCTAAAACAGAGACACCATTCAAGAATTTCGAGGTAAGAGTCTCTTTAAGGCAGCGAGATAAAAAAATTTCATATTTTTCAACTCAGCTTAATTTAAGAGATTTAATAAGTAGTTGCTACCGCTTTGTTCGCAAGTGAACTAGTTTTGTATTTACCTTAAATTTTCATATTACTTAGATTTTGTTTTCCTTATATTAGACAATTCCTATATTTTAATGTTTGTTTGATTCGAATGTGAGGGAAAATAGGGAATTCTGAGAATTGAAGTATTCATTATGGTTCTCTTGTAATTCACTAGAACTGCACTTACCTCATACCTTTTTGTTTCTAACCATTTGTTGTGGCCTAGGGGTCAAGCGTATTAGGATCTAAAATATTATTGTAAATTACAACTGAATATTGACATTAAGAAATTTATTTTTGATGAGGAGCCGAAGGGATACAAACGTCCATCACATCTCGAACCATAAATCGATTAAGCTACCAATCCACTTCGAACACGTTCATTTAATACAAACAGATACATCCTCAGACTACACATATCCAATTCCCCGTTCACAATTCAAATTATTATACATGAAATGGCGACATACTATTATTACATATTATTAAAGTGTTAAATGAAATCCATCACTTTCGTATTCTTCTTTATATCTAAATTTCACATCTAGACTCGCTATAAAATACAGACATAATTCAAAGCAGAAAGGAACATAGGCAAAAACAGAAAGGAATATACGGGAGGTTGTTAAATAAAGTGAAGAATCTATAAACATAATGTTATACAATTTATGCATTCAGTCACATATATTTGCTTCTTTGATGTTTCAATCAATTTTTTAAGAGAATATTATACACGGACCATAAGTATAAATTGGTCGTGGTCTCTTCCATGGATTACACTTAAGACTAGAGCAAGACTGAACCCGTGTAGTTTATGCAGACTACTTCTCCATTGGTTGCATGACAACACTCGCAAATCAATCCCAACACACCCTATAATTTCGAGTTACCTCCTATATTGTAATATCCGGGACATAACGTGTAACTGTTTCTATCAATAAATAATTATTATGTGATTATTATATGATTATTATGTGATTTTTGGTGAATTATCTGATGATTGGTGTTGTTATATGGATGTTTATATGTGGTAGAGAATAGGCATGTTAATTTGATTATGTCCAGAATAAAATATAGATACTTATGGTATTTTTCTGGTAATTTTTGGATTGTTATACGATTTTATAATGATTTATGATTTTATTAATTATTTTCTGAATAATTACAAAACTATTTTATAAAGCCCGGAATCGTCCAACTTCAACCGTTTTTGCATTTTTACAACCCGAAACTCTTCAAAAAATTCCTTCCTAACCCAATCTGATAATTCCTGACATTTTCTGTGATTTGACTTTTTTGTTCGGATTACGGTTTGACCTGTACGTGTCCCGGCGCAAAATTTTCGATACTATAACCATTTCGATAACATTATCTTCAGATAAAGTGTTTTATAAGAAGCCCTGTCTTGATAATTATCCAATAGTTTTAATAGTTATCCAAAAGTTTTGATAATTATCCAAAACAGGTTGATAGTTATCCAAAATATTGTCCAATCGGATCGTTTTTGCAGTTACTTAGTGGCAAAGTAACTTATTTTTTTATCCAATATGATCCAACACATATTAATATTCCATAAATATAAATAGCCTATTTATTATTTCATTTTATTCATATAATCATAATAGATCAGTAAAAATATAGAAAATACAGAGAAAACTCTGTAAAATCGTCACATTCTTCAGAATCAAACTCAAATTCGAAAGCGTTATCGAACTCGGAATCAAGCGTGCCATATACCAAATCGAAGCTCTCAAAAAGTTCTTTCATAATCAATCATCCATTTCAGTGCAGAAATCTAGGTGATTTTCTTATTTAATTCTTTTAATTCGAATTAATTAATGATTAAAATAGGAATTTTTGATGTTGATGTTTTTTATTTAATTGATGATTGTATCTTGTAGATAATTTTATCTTTTTCATTTTGGTATATTATATGTCAAATTTGGAGTTCATTAACATGTAGAAAAGTTGGTTTGATCTTCGAGTTTGAATGTTCTTGGTGTTCTTGAAAAAATTAATCGGAAAATTCATGTTTTGGCTGGATTTTTAAACCCGTTAAATCTAGGCATGTTTGCAGACTGTAGAGATGTAGATCGTCTCACCAGCAATCAAACCATGCTAAAATTTTGTCTATTGGATGTCGACTGAAAGTCATCAGAAAATCTGACATCACCAGCGACGTGAATTCCAGTCGGTTTTCCGGCCGACTCGGGTATCGTTTACAACCTAAGAAACCACGATGATGTTCCTGCTCTACGCTGCTTTTAATCTGCATCTTTTGAGGGAATTCTGGACAGATTTTCGAGCTTGAGGTCGGCCGGCAATGGCTGCCGCCGGCGACCGAGGAAGAAGGTGGCAAATTTTTATAAACCCTGTTTTAAAAAACTTATAAAAAATGGATTTCTATTTATAAAAATTATAAAAATGATATTATGTCTATATTTATTTTCAGAAAATTGTTTTTAATAATTTAAAAATTCCAAAAATCATTTTTTTAATTACGAAAATTATTTTTAATTCAAAAAAAAAATCTGAATTAATTAAATAATTAATTTTAGTGGATAATTAATTATTTAATTGATCAATTAATTCAAAAATTAATTGATTTATTTAATTATTTAATTATTAATTAATTTTAATGGATTTTTAATTAGATTTATTTATTAATTTTGATTTAAAAATTTTGAAAAATAGTTTCGAGTTTTAAAATATTATTTTAAATTATTTTCAAGGCTCGATAACTATTATTAAATCATTTTAAAGTTAGATTCGGGTATTTGAACGCTGTTATTTAATTATAAAATGACTAAGCTACCAATCCACTTCGAACACGTTCATTTAATACAAATAGAAACATCCACACACTACAGATGTCCAATTCCCTGCTCACAATTCAAATTATTATACATGTAAATGGCGACATACCATTATTACATATTTGTAAAGTCTTAAATGAAAGCCATCAATTTCTTATTCTTTTTTATTATTAAATTTCATATCCAAACTCACTAGAAAATGCAGACATAATTCAAAGCAGAAAAGAACATAAGAAAAAACAAAAAGGAATACACACGATGTTGTTAAACAAAGTGAAGAATCTATAAACATAATATTATACAATTTATGCAGTCGGTCACATATCTGTGCTTTTTTGATGTTCCAACCATTTTTTAGAGAATATTGTACACTGACCATAAGTATAAATTGATTTTGGTCGCTTCCATGGAATACACTAAAGGCTAGAGCAAGAGTGAACGCGTGTAGTTTATGTAGACTGCTTCTACATTAGTTCCATCACAACACTTGCAAATCAATCCCAGTTTTCTTTGAGTTACCTCCTCTATTCATCGTATCATTGTTTATTTTACTAAGAGAGGACTATCAAAAGAATTGAATTAAACTGAATTTCTAAATTATAAGGGATTATATTTATCGGGTTTACTTAGAGGCATATCACCATCATGAAGTAGAAACTTGAATCCCCTGCAGCTGCTAGTGTTATTTAGTATCCAATACCCGAGTTCATTCTAATATGTTGAAGCTTGGATAATTGATTTGGGAAATTCTCATTTGAAATGTAGTCATAATAAACTAGCATTTTCAAATAGTAGTTTGTAACACTCCTATGTTGTCAAGCTATATTTTTTAGTATCATAAGTAAAACTCATTGTGAGGTAGTCCACCATTACATGTCAAATGAAAATTTATGAAACTCATTACACACACATTAGCGGATTAGAATGGAATTACCGGTGTGAGATACCAGATGACATAGATTCAACAAGGAGATTAGATGATTTTCCAAAGACCTCTTCATCAAATGGAAAATCGATTGTGACCAAAGTACTTAATAGCCACATTAACAAAATTAGTTAATTATTTTTCTCCCATTGATATATATTGATATTAGAAACTAAAGTATGATAAATTATCAAGTAAATATTTGAATTTTGATATACTCATGTATCACCGGTACCCCACTATTATATTCACCTATGAATATAAACATACATGATTAAAATTGATAAACAGAAAATTAAAAATTATGGAAAAAAGACTTTGCAATCCCATCTCCCATATGGTTAATGATCATATTTGCTCAAGTTTCCAAAATATTGAAACAACTCATTGCATTCACAAATCCTCGATAATATAACTAACCAGTAATATAAAAAAATTATATCACTAATTTTCTTCAATTAATATGCATTTCTATTTCTATGAATACAACTGTTAACAAACGAAATCTATATAATCTAAGGATTGTTCATGAAACATCATCATCTTAAAAAATTAATTTCAATATAATGATGTACCATGAACATCCTCAAATTATATGGATTTGATAAACTATAACACATTTTTGTTTACAAATTTGAATATTTTTACATTATCATTATATGAGAGGTCCTTTTACTATCATTCTATACAAGAATGTATAAACAAGGACACTCTTTGATTTGTAATTTGTATATGAGGAACATAGATTATGCAGGTATTTATAGTAGAATACAGGGATATGAAAAAATAAGTCAATAATATTACCAATGATTTCAAAGTATAACGTATGTTTATAGCTGGATAACATCCACCAAATACAAATTTCATAAATACTCATTTAATTTATGATATCTGTATACAGCTGGAAAACTACAATTTTTTACATATATTTATATATAATATAGTTGGACTTTTTTGTTGGGATTTAATCTGAGTTTGTGGGCTTGGCTATTTGTTTGTCCTTGTTGGTTGGGTCGATCTGCAAATGTGGAGTCTATGTGTTGGACATAGTCAATGTATTCCTGGAGTCTTTTTAGGTGTTTATCAGTTTCGTTTGAATAAAGAGTTGTAATAGGAAGTTAGTTGCCATGTTCTTCTAGTTTGTATGAAGCTAAGTCATTTGTTTCTGTTTATGCTTTTCATATATATGTACTTAGCACTCATATAATAAAAGTTAACACTTAGCATACATTGTGTATTTTCCCAGTTATTTCATTAAACTCTAACAAGTTTGATTGAACTGTATTCACTTATTCACAACAATTTTTGTTATGACCATAATATGAAAGACACATTTTTTATTAAAAATATGCAATTTTAATTGATGAGAGGTATTTACATATTTTAAAAAAAAATTAATTGAATACAATGCACAATGCACAATATAATTTTTTAAATATTATGTACAATGTAGCTTAACTACAATATAAACTAAACATTTTTAAATATTATGTAATTTTGGATAGTAAGAGATAGTATATCCAAAAATCAATTATTTTAGGAGTAAGGGGCACATTTTATTTACAAAAAGGATAAGGACAAATATTAAATAAGTAGTAATATATGAATATGTATATTTATCCATAATATATTTTTAAAGTGAAACAATGATTTTTAGATTATTAACATATATGCATACCCATGATTTGTTGGTGGTTCACCAAAAGGACACATGAGTTATTTTGAAACTGGACTTTACAAGTATCCCTAATGAAAGGGTAATTGACTAATTGTTAATTGGCACAATAAAATATTATTTTAATCTCTTTAGAAATAAATTGAATAGTCCTTCAAGTTTGCAAATTTGTTTAATTAAAACTTGAATATCTTTTAATTCTCAATAAATTAAGATTTGAATGTTATTTAATCTTATATTTATCAGCGTGAAGCCACAAAATTTAACTGCATCAACTCACCAATGCCAATTTTTTTAGAGAAGGTGTAGACACATGCCTTGAATAAATGGATGCTCTCTAACATTTTGAAGGCCGATCAATTAATGATATTATAAATATTTACTTGTCAAGCTTCTTTAGCTTTTTTACGAGCTATATTAAGGTTTGATCAATCAATGATATTATAACTATTTACTTGTCAAGCTTCTTTGGCTTCTTTACGAGCTAGATTTTAGTAATCATTGCCAATTTGCTATTATTTACTTTAAAGATTACCCTGATAAAGCCTTTCATTATTTCTTCTATTAACTTTTTTATAAAACCTAACACATATTAATATAACATATATTTTACTAATTAGAAAATCAAATAAATATATCTGAGTATTAAAGTGTAGCCATGTTTTTTAATGGTCATATATAGGGAAATGGTGATAACTTATGTAAGATTTTATGATGGTATTGTTGTTTAATCACAGAAAATTTCTTGTGATTGTCCAGAGAATACAAAAATCTATAATGATATACGTGTAGTCTTCAAAATATCACTACAAGAAAATTAGGGTATTTTCAACCAATTAAATTTGACTGCATGTAAATTCTACTATATTCGGTCGAATTTAGTAGGTGCGGCTAAATTCGACCAACATTTGGTCGAATTTAGCGGCGGTCGAAATAACCCGGTCGAATATACGGTTATTTTCGACTAACTTCTCTTTTCGGTCAAATTTAGCACGAGGAAAAAAATGCGGGAACAATCCCGCCAAAAAAAAATCCCGCATAAAAAATTTGACCGAATTTGGTCGAATTTAATAAGTGGGATCGGCGGGAAAAATTGCCGCCCTTTAATTTAAAATTTTCAGTGGGCAGGGAATTTCCCTCTAAAAAAAAATTTGAATAATTTCTGCTATTTTCGACCAACAACAGTCGAAATAATATAAATTCAACTGACCTTGGTGGAACGGAGATAAATTCGACCGTAGGCGGTTGAATATTATATTTTCGACCTAAGGTAGTTGAATTTATATAAATTCAACTGACCTTGGTAGAACGAAGATAAATTCGACCGTATGCGGTTGAATATTCCTAAATTCGACTACAGTGGGAAGCATTTATTGACATACTAAATTCAACCGTGTCTGGTGGAATTAAATCTTACTATATTCGACCAGCTGCGGTTGAATGTAAATAAATACAACTATAACTAGTAGCATAAATATAAATTCGAATGATTTTAGGGCGTTACTAAATTCGACCGCTTCTGGTGGAATTGACCCGTACTAAATTCGACTATTTCTGGTTGAACTAACCCGTGCTCATTTCGGAAACCCTACCCCTTTCTCCATTCCAGTAGCCGTTTTCTCCATTGTTTCTCCCTCCATACTTTCTCCCCATTTCACTACTTTTTTTGCTTTTCTACTAAAAATTACTTCTTCATGTGAGCATCTCAAATCTCAAATCATCAAGTAAGTGTAATTCTTTTACAGATTTTTGTTTTAAATAGGTTAATTGTGATAATCTTTATAAATTTGAGTAGATTAAATTTTTTTTCAAGAATAATGTAATTATTATTTGTTTATTTTTTGGTGACTAATATGGTATTTAATAATGAGATAATCTTAGTTTCCATAATTAATTTGGTAATTTATTTTTATTGATCATTTTGTAGATGACATCCGATCGTAGTTGGATTGGTCGTCATCGATTTAACGAGGCAAAATATTTAATGGAAGATTACAAAAATGGTGTGGATAATTTCATTAAATTTACTATTGAAAATCTTGATCCCGAAGACAACGGTCTTATAAGATGTCGGTGCAAAAATTGTGGTAATGAGTACTACAAGTATCCTAGTACCGTGAAAGTTGATTTTTATCGACATTGTATTATGTAATGGTATACTAGATGGGATTGTCATGGGGAAAAAGATGTGTTGCACAACGATGTTGGAACGAGTTTTGGCAATACTAGCTACAGAGATGATGATATGTATGATGCACATGATGATGATTTTGAGGATTGCAAAGATTTTGATGAAGAACCAAATTCAAAAGCAAAAGAATTTAACGAGATGGTAAATACCGCTTCCGAACCAATATATCCAAATAATGCCAATTTTACAACATTGGAGTTTGTAATGGAGTTGCTTCGTTGGAAAAATAGGCATAATTGTAGTAATAATGGTTTTGATGACTTGCTACACCTCATTGGATTAGTATTCCCTAATGATCATAAGTTGCCTGAGAAGTACTACACTGTACGAAAGATGATTAGAGGATTGAACATGGAGTATGAAAATATTGATGCTTGTGAGAATGATTGCATGTTATTCTACAAGGAACACAATGAGAAGACCAAGTGTGATATATGCAAAAGAGACCGTTACAAAGTGCAAAAAGATCCTAAAAAATAGAAGATCCCGCGTAAGATCTTGTGTTATTTTCCTATTACCACGAGATTGCAGCGTTTATTCATGGCTGAAAAAACTGCGAAATGTATTAGATGGCATCATGATAGAGTTGTTGTTGAAGGTCAATTAGGTCACCCAGCAGATGGAGATGAATGGAAACAATTTGATCATAGATTTACACGATTTTCAAAGAGATTAGAAATGTTAGACTCGGACTCTGTACTAATGGATTTGATCCCTTTCACGATGCTCATGCCAAGGAGTATACTGTATGGCGTGTGGTGATTGTTGGTATAATCTTCCCCCCTCTATGTGTACTAAGGCTCCATACATGTGCATGCCTCTTCTTATTCCCAGACCAACGGATCCTACAAAAGACTTACATGTTTATCTTAGACCGCTAATTGATGAGTTGAAATTATTGTGGCATATAGGGGTGGAAACATATGACATATATTCACGTACAAAATTATGATGAAGGCTGCACTTTTATGGACAATTAATGACTTTCCTGCACTTGCCATGCTGAGTGGGTGGTCCACTAAGGGTACGTGTTTTATTTTATAAACACACACATGTGCATATATTTTATATAATTTCACATATGTTTATTTATTGAGTTTTTCACATATGTTTTAGGTAAATTGGCATGTCCAGTTTGCATGGGAGAGGTAAAAGCTAAACAACTCAAACATGGTGGTAAATCTACTTTTTATGGCATTGCTCGATATTTTTTGGAAGCAGATGATCCCCTGAGAAGGAGTACAAGGTTTGGAATTATTGAGACCCGATAAGTCTGCGCTCAACATTCAGGATCTTTTGCAAAGACCATGTGCGAACAGATACAATTCCCCCCTCCAGGAAAGTCAACAAAGAGAAAACCAAGGGATTATGGTGTGACACATAATTGGACTCACAGTTCTCCATTTTTTGAGCTTCCATATTGGGAGACACTTAGCCTTCGTCACAACATTGACATTATGCACACTGAAAAAATATCTTTGACAACATAATCTACACAATTCTTGATGATGGAAAGAAGTCCAAAGATAACACAAAAGCGAGGAAAGATTGTAAAGAATTAAGTGTGCATCGTGATTTGTGGATTCAAGATGATGGTACGAAACCACATGCACTATACGCTCTTTCCAAAGAACAAATTCATATGCTGTTCAAGTGGATTGAAGAATTACAACTTCCAGATGGGTATGCCTCAAATATATCAAGGTGCATAAATTGGAAAAAAAATTGCATTCACGGGATGAAAGCACATGACTGTCACGTCTTCATGCAAAAGTTGTTGCCTATCATTTGTCGTGACTTACTTCCGAAACATGTAGCTGATCCTATTATTGAGTTGTGCAATTTCTTTCAAGATTTATGCTCGTCAAATACTCAAATAATCAAATATAGTGAGAATAATGTCAAAACTTGAAACTGTCTTCATTCCAGGGTTTTTTGATCTGATGGAGCACTTGCCACTCCATTTAGCTACCGAGTGTAAGTTGGGGGGTCCGACTAATGGGCGTTGGACGTATTTTGTTGAGAGATACTTGCATAACCTGAAATTGAAAGTTGGAAACAAAGCTCGAGCAGAAGGTTCCATGGCACAACGCTATATTGAGGAGGAAAGTGTACACTTTTGCTCAGTATTTTTTGATTCAAAAGTTGTGTATGGTCAGTGACGTCGGAATGAGGCACCTCGAAAGTTTAATGATGTCGAATTGTTAGAAGTTTATACATATCCGACACATCCTAGTCTACAAAGTAGAGATAGAATCTTGAATGGTGATGAACATGAACTTGTGGCATACTATGTTCTTATTAATTCACCGGAAGTTGGAAAGTACTTGCAGTAAGATTTTTCTAAACCCTCTTTACTTCAAAAATTATGAATTTAGTTTACAACTTATTTTTTCTTATTTTTGAATAAAAAAATGTAGTGGATTCCAGAAGTTAGTGCAACAACATTACCCCCTTCTCAATGACGCCGAAAAAGAACAATACCAAAAAGAAAATTTTAAAGATTGGTTTGAAAGAAGGGTATGTGTTTTGATTTATATATAAACACCTATACACATATTATATATATTTCTCATGCAATCTTTAAATTTATTCTTATATTTATGTATCATGTCACACATGTTTTAGGTACAAGATGATGAAGAGCTCAAAAAGAAATTTCTAGACCTAATAAGAGGTCCGATGTTTAAAGTGGAGTCTTATAAAGTGTGCAAATGCAGTGGTTACAAATTTAGTTGCCCAAATGATAAGGAGCTCACTTCAACAAATTCCGGTGTAGTTGTCATCGGTGAGACTTTTACTCATAATATTTGAAACATACTTTTTCTTTATCTTTTAATCAAAATTATAAACAATTATAATTGTAGGGACTTCTTACAATGAAACTTATGGAAACTATTACGGAAGGGTGGAAGAAATTTTAAAACTCTTTTATCATAATGGACATCAAGTGATTGTCTTCAAGTGTCATTGGTTTGATCATACGACACATGTCAAAGTTGATAGACATCGGATGACTACCATGGATGTCAAATCAAAACTAAATGTCGACGACGTGTTTGTGTTGGCTAGCCAAGCTCATCAAGTGTACTATGCACCAAATATTTTAAATGTAAAATCATCATGGTACACTGTTCTAACAACAAAGAGTCGATAAGTTGATGAAAGTGTGTCAACCAAGGAAAATATCAAAATCATCGATGATGCTTTACAAAATGAAGTGTCAAATGCTTCATCTTCCCATGTCGAAAGTGTTACTATTCGTGATCCTTCAAATTTTTTTGTTGATTTAAGGATGTTTGAAAATGACTACTCGATACATCATGATGATGAAGAAGAAAGTAAAAAAGATAAGAAGCCGAAGATGAAGACGAAGAAAATGGAATGATGAATTTAGTGATGATGATGACTTGGTGTAATTCATTATTATTAATAAAATTTGTATCAAAACAATTGCTACTTTATTTATAATTTTTAAATTTGAAATTTAATTAAATGTTTGTAAATTTTTGTAAAGTGGATGATAGTGTTTGTATTTTGGTTGATAACAGGAGGTTTTATACAGAAGCTTAACTGGGAGAACACTCTGATTCATTTTTTTCAACCAAACAAGGTCTTATTGCACAACACGGCTAAATTCAAATATTATTAGCCGACTTAGTTTTTAGGTATATACTTTATTTACCCCCAAAATTTCAATTACATCGTTTCCCCTCTTTCTCTTCTTTCTTTCACGGTGCAGCTAGGGTTTACAAACGATGGCTGAAACCTCAAATCAGAGGCTGAAACTGGCGAGGCTAAGTACACAGGTGTTCTTTCTCTCTCTCTTACTCTCTCTCTGACTGTTTGTGTATCTCTCGGACTGTATATATGTGTCACTTTGTTAATGTTCTCTTTGAAAGAGCCCCAAATTAGTATTTGTGTATAGTCAACATATACAGAACATCAGTGTAAAGTCAAAGCTGTGGTGGTTGACTCTAATTTGGCTGCTCAAAAGGCCTTTATTTTTTTTGTTAATTGTTGATTTTGGTTTAGTTGTTGTGGTTTTCGAATCTTTCGTGTTGTTTTAATTATGAAGTCTTTTATGGCCATGTGTGATTTAGTGATTTTGGGTGTTTGTTTAAAGTGATTCTGTTAGCAGATATGTAACTGGTTTAGGGCAGACTAAAAATTTGTCAACAACTTTCGGAGTAACTTGTTATTGTTAGTCTGAATTACTGTTATTAGTCTGAAAGAACAAGTATGGAGTTCCTCACCTGTAGAAAGGACGGCCATTGAGTATGGTTGGCGAACCAGAGGCTTGTTTGAGAGCTCTACATTTGAAAACAAGCCTGTGTTTATAGGATAGTTTTCCCCAAACATGATAGTAGTAAACACATGGCATGTGAAATCCCTCGCATAATCATCCACTTTTATCTCTGCAATTTTCCAACTATCCCCAACCACATTCTCCAAAGATTTGATTAGTTTGCTCCCGGACACTAACACTATGCTTAGCATGTCCTGCGACCAATTATTACATAACATATATAATCTCAACTAGTCAATTAATAGATAATATAGAACTAAAGCTTATGAATAAGGAGTACCTTGACTTTGTCTACAAAAAGATTATGAGCAATGTTTTTTCTCTGGTGAGACCAAACTTCCTGATTTGTAGTAATCAGACCTTTGCGTAGTAGAGGCCCCCTATCCTTCTGCAAGTAAGCAGGCTTTCCCAAGTCTAATGTTTTGCTTATATTAATTTCTCTCACCAAGACGGGATCTGCAATATACAGAATTTGTACCTTACCAAGTGCAAAGGTGAAAGTTTTGCCTACATTGTTGATTTACTAATATGAGTCTTTGACAAAGGTGTTAGCTTGTGATTGTTGATTTTCTGAATACTTCCCAATTTGCTTTTGAGTTTCTTGTGTTTAAGAAAGGAACGAGCCCTGAAAACTGACACTAGTATCTATTAGTCTGAATGTTCACTATATTCATTTTATGCTATAAGATGACTAACATGATATCCTTGTTCCATTGTTATTTTTTTATAGGTGACATGGTCGAGCCCGAATTCGAAGAAGGGTAATGGAGACAAGGGTAAGGGAAATAAGAGGGCCAGGACCAATGAATGGGATGGTGAAGGGCAAAATTCTAGTGCTGAAGAGAGTGATGGAGAAGGGTCCTACAATCTGGAAGAATATATTGAAAAATGTAGTAAGCAGAAAATTATAAATGAGAGGAAAAGGCGCAGCTGTAGTGATGGGGTTTACAACACAAAACCAGCTCCAGACGCGAAGCCAACACTTCATTTGCTTAACAATGGAAAGGGGTATTCCTCTCATTTCTGTGTTTTAAATTAATATCTACTTAAATAGTACACCTGAGCTAACTCCCTGGAATAACCTATATGGTGACTTAAATATTAGACCTAAACTAAATCATCTCTGTTGTTAATTTATTTCTTTTTTCTTATTACTTTTTTACAGGTTCATGGAGTCTAAATCCAAGCACCTTTTGAGCTTCATTATGAAGATTACATTTGATTATAAAACCATTGATACAAAGGTTGCTCAAAGGGAAGCTTTTTTAGATGGTTGTATCGAAGAGTTTAAAGTAAGTAACAACTTGTGTTTTTTTAATTCTCTCATTTTAGTACTTCCTGTCTTGTGAACCGTTTTATAAAAGAGCACTATGGAACATAGGGGCTCTTAACTCTATTCAAGTAACACTCCGCGTGGTCTGATTTGAAGGAATATTATAACTATCCCAAGGGTTGTGGACCAGAAACATGAGATAGAGTTGTGAGAGCGCAATTAAAGAAAAATTGGAAGCATATCATTAATCTAGAGAAGGCACGACTGATGGTGCATGTGGATGAATTATTGAAGAGTGGATATCATGAAGAAGAAATTGATATTAAAGAGTTAAAGCCATATTACTTCTCTCAGCGGGCGTGTAATTCTCTCTGTGCTTATTGGGGAACACCCCGATTTGAAATGAGGTCCAAAAATGGAAAAAGGGCCAGAAAGATGGTGGAATTTACCTCCCATACCGGGGCCAAATCATTTGATCAAAGACGGGAGGTGTGATTTAGTTGTCTCGTAGTATACGATAATTAGATATCAGATTCAATAACTGCATCGTATGTCCTAGGTTTGTTCTCAATATTAAATCATTTATTTAATATTGGTTTGTTATATCAACTATAAGATGATTATGACCTAGGTTTTTGTAATATTAGCTTATTTATCTGCATCATCTGATGGGGTTTTTACCTATCTTAAAGGAAATAGATGCTGAAAGAGAGGCAAGGGGCGAAGATCCAATTGCTGAAGAGGAATTCCTGGGTACTGTTTACAATCCTAGTGCACCAGTTATGAAAAACCTCCAGGTTTCCTCCCATTTTACTAGATGCGTTTATTTTACTAGATGTGTTGAATATTGGTATACATTGATATGTTATGCTTGTCGTGTATTCTGTCAAATATCATCTTATTTGCGTAAATTATAAAGAAAAACAAGTAAATATATAGTGATAATAATCTTAATCATCTTATTTGCGTTAGGTATGGTTTCTTAAGTATATTTAATCAGGACTATTATTATTCGTTTGTGTTAGGTGTGGCTGAAATATTACCTGTCAACTAACCAGACAAAGTATGTACACTAGTATGTCCTACCTTTGCAGACTGTTATAAAATGTTCATTGAATTTATTAAAAAAAATCACAAATGGGCTGAAGACAATGTAAATAATGGTGTTAGAATTTGTTTGGGCGGTAGAAAGTTGCAAAAAAAGAACATAAAGAGGATGGTACAATGAATTGTAAAGCATTTAGACTTAAAAATATTTTAACTATAAGAATATATTTTTAGGCTTAATATGTAAATTAATGAGGGTAATGTTCATTCTCAGCTAAAGAGTCATGAGATCTGTCCCTCCCTATGTTTATACTGAAAGTGTTGCTACACCATATTTGGCAACATCCTAAACCACATCTTGTTATTATGTGTATTTACAACATATATCAGTGGGGCATCAGGGGGAACTTTGAGGGGAAAGAGTTGAAAGACTGCCACATGCATCTCTGCTTAGGCACCATACTCTGCTTTCACCAGTTGTTCCGGTCATTAAACTCGTTCTGTGTTCATCGTCCTCGGACCCATATTTGCTATACTTGATTATATTTGGTTCATGAAACTGGCCATCTCCAATATTCATCTGATTGATGAGAGAGTGTCTCAATTTCAGACTCGGCATCCTCTTATCACTTCTGTTAAGGTTTACTCCGGGAAAGTTGCACGTTGCAACAGGGGAATTCGGATTACTTAAAAATTTTTCCTGCAGAATATCTCATATCCTAGAGAGTATGATGAATGCTAAGTTTGCAAGAACCCGAGAATAAGCCTCTAGGATTGACTGACCAACATCCTATAAACATGTAAACACATTGTTGTGCCTTAAGTATTAGACCCTCTGAATTATTTGTTCCTTGCATCTTGCCTCCATATATGTAGTTCGTAGTCTGAAACTGGGTCTTGGTTAAAACTTAAAATTCATATTACAGTTTGATCATCCCTTCTTGGTTGTGCCATTTTTGGTGTTATGCTCTATCAACACTTGAATTTTATGGTTGATCTTTTATCTTTTACAGAAGTAGTGATATCTTGATAAGCAGATTAATTCTGTATTGGATTTGTCTGCAACTTTTTTGTATGTTACATGTGCATGAAAGTTTTTTTATGGGGGGGGATGATGATGAAGAATATCAATTTTGATCAAGCATTAAGTAAACAGTTTGTGGTTAATTTTTACTTCCAATAAAATGTGAGATACATATAATAGTTTGTGGTAATAATTAACAGATTTATGCAATTGTGACATAAAGTTGAGCGATTTTGTAATGATCACTATGCTATTTACAGTGAACATGAATCCTTATGTCCCATTAAAATATGTACAATATTATGTTATTGTAATTCGGGGTTAGGTTTGATTCGAAGTATTGCATATTTTAGGAAAAATGAAAACCTTGCTTGCTGTTAAAGCTGAATCACCTGAGTTTTCACCTGGTGATGAACTGCTATCCCCTCGAACCAGAAAAGAAATTCGGAGGAAGAAAGAACTCGAAGTGTTAATTCAAGCTAAGCCTCCGAACAAGGGGATCGTCTTTCTTCATCCCCGTGAAACACTGCCAGAGCTTATTGGAGCAGAGAAAGCATCACAGTGGATCAGCAGAAAAATGTCTAGAAATTCTCAAGTTCAAGCTAGTGTTCCAGATGAGATTTGTTTGAGGATGGTAAAGATTTTAGATGAAATGAAGGAGATGGTCCAGTCCTTGCCTATGCGTGAACTGAAACAATCTGTTTTGGATGAAAATGTGCGTAACTTAGCTGCTGCTGCATTTCCGGACCCAAGTCAACATGTATTGCAGGCATATTATGCACAGGCTGCTAACAGTTTGTTTCCTCTAGTGTTGAAGGATAATGATAAAATCATTGCGGAGGTATAATTTTACAGTGGTTATGTCATATAATTTTACAGTGGTTATGTAGCATAATTTTCCAGTGGTTCTGATATGAAACGGTTTTTTAATAATTGCATTATTTTCCAGGAGAGTCTAGTAGAGAAGGATACTGCGGTGGACGGCACAAAGGCTGTGAAGGTGGATGACATGGACAACTTTGAAGATGAAGATCCACTCGCACATATGTATCCTCTTCTTTAGGCCTTACTGCCTTATTTTGGACTTATCTTTTACAAAATTCCGTTCAAGCATGTAATGAAAAATATTAAGCGGTGTATGTAATGAAAAGTACTGGGATGAATTAGCGGTGTATGTAATGAAAAATACTGGGATAATTTAGCACTTTACTTTATTAATTTTAATTTTACTAATGGTTACAGGTTTGTATTTTTATCATTTTTGAATGCTTATTTGGGGATTATAATTGCAAAATGAGATCTGAGTGGTATTACTATAAATAGGTAGCAAATTTGTAAATTACATATTTAATTTGATTGGAAAGCAATTAAAGCTTTAGCATGTTAAATACGACTGAACTTAGACTAATATAGCTTGAAAAAAAAATATGGTATATTATATTCGACGAGAAAAAGTAAATTTTATAGCTAAAATCAACCAAAGCTGGTCGGATTTTTAATGACAATATGTGGTCGAATATAGTGTGTGACCATATCAGGTCGAATTTATATTAAACCAAAGATAGTCGAATTTGGTATCTGACTATATTAGGTCGAATTTAGGTACGACCAGATTTGGTTGAATTTAGTATTTTGGCGGGATTTTTGATTTTTTTTTAAAATAATTTGAAATTTCATTCAAAAAATTGCAAAATAAATTAACACAAAAAATAGTCGAATTTAGTTAGTCGAATTTAAGGTGGTCGAATTTAGGCAGTCGAATTTAGGACGGTCGAATTTAGATAAATTCGACCGGATTCGTCATTTTCGACCAGCCTCTGTTCGACCAACACAATGCCGGTCGAATTGAGCTAAATTCGACCATTTTCGGTCGAATTTAGCTAAATTCGACCGAATAATTCGGTCGAATTTAGCTAAATTCGACCGAATAATTTGGTCGAATTTAGCCGAATTTCTTGTAATGTTGGATGCATCTATCATCTAAATCAGAGAACACGAACTTTCAATGTTTGTATGTACTGTTGGAGCATGCTACTGAGTACTTGTAAGCATCCTTCCAAGCATGAGTTTTGTTGGATATGCCTAGGATCATGGAATGCACATGATCCTAAGGCGTGTAAAGGTTATTAGGAGACTGTGAGGAGAGAAGTTGTTAGACTTAGAACATCGGCTCAGGAATACATCAAGATATATGCTCAATATTATGAAAGGTGGGCTGTAAATGAAAAGTCAAGAGAGAAAGCATTAGCAGATCTAAGCGAGATAAAAAAATAAGAAACTTCAGAAACTCGAAACTCGAGAAAAAACATTGTTAGCGAGAACACCATAGTTTTTTTACGGAAGCTTGGTAGCATATTTTTGAATAAAGACGAGTATTAAAATGGACTTATATTTATGGATATTATATGCCACGAGAAGCATATACGAAAACAAAGGTATTTGAGTAACCACAAGGTGAGGCTGAGGTGGCTTTAGAAAGGCTCCATGATTACACAGAGAATAAGCTACAAAAATACTTTAGGGATGAGGCTAGCTCAGAAGAATTTAATAAAAAAAATCTTAAGGAGATTATAAATTTAACTAAGGTAACTGGAAGATATTTTTCGAACTTTCTTAAAGGATTAGAATTGGGCCATCTGAAGTTGATGTTACTCCAGTGAAAGAAAAGCATGTCCAATTGACAAATGCCTGGAAGTGTCAATACTGTACTGCCATAAATGATTGTGACCATAACATGTGCTAAAGGTGCTTGGTGCATAAAGTGGGCTAAAACAGAGACACCATTCAAGAATTTCGAGGTAAGAGCTTCTTTAAGGCAGCGAAATAAAAAAATTCATATTTTTCAACTCAAATTAATTTAAGAGATTTAGTAAGTAGTTGCTACTGCTTTTTTTGCAAGTAAACTGGTTTTGTTTTTACCTTAAATTTTCATAATACTTAGATTTTGTTTTCCTTATGTTAGACAATTCCTATATTTTAATGTTTGTTTGATTGGAATGTGAGGGAAAATGGGGAATTCTGAGAATTGAAGTATTCATTATGGTTTCTCTTGTAATTCACTAGAACTAAACTAACCTCATACCTTTTTGTTTCTAACCTTTGGCTTTGGCCTGGGGTCAAGCGTATTAGGATGTAAAATATTATTTTAAATTACAATTGAATATAGACATTAAGAAAATTAATTTTTAATGAGGAACCGAAGAGCTACAAACGTCCATCACATCTCGAACCACAAATGTATTAAGCTACCAATCCACTTCGAACACGTTCATTTAATACAAACAGAAACATCCTCAGACTACACATGTCCAATTCCATGCTCACAATTCAAATCATTATACATGTAAATGGCCACATACCATTATTACAAATTTGTAAAGTCTTAAATGAAACCCATCAATTTCGTATTTTTTTATTATTAAATTTCATATCCAGGCTCGTTAGAAAATGCAGACATAATTCAAAGCACAAAGGAACATAGGAAAAAACAGAAAGGAATATACGGGATGCTGTTAAAAAAAGTGAAGAATCTATAAACATAATGTTACAAATTGATCTTGGTCGCTTTCATGGATTACATATATGTGCTTTTTTGTTGTTTCAACCAATTTTTTTAGAGAATATTGAACACGGACCATAAGTATAAATTGATCTTGGTCGCTTTCATGGATTACACTAAAGGCTAGAGAAAGAGTGAACAGGTGTAGTTTATAGAGATTGCTTCTCCATTAGTTTCATCACAATACTTGCAAATCAATCTCTATTTTCCTGTGAGTTACCTCCTTTATTCATCGTATCATTATTCATTTTACTAAGAGAGGACCATCAAATGAATTTAATTAAACTGAATTTCTAAATTAAAAGTCATTATATTTATCGGGTTTACTTACAGGCATATCACCATTATGAAGTAGAAACTTCAATCCCGTGCAGCTCCAGTGTTATTTAGTATGAGACACCCGAGTTCATTCTAATATGTTAGATGCGTGGATATTTGATTTGAGAATTTCTCATTTGACATGTAGTCATATTAAACTAGCATTTTCAAATAGTAGTTTGTAACACTCTTATACCACATTTGAATGTTGTCAAGTTATATTTTTTTAGTATCAAAAGTAAAACTCATTACATGTAGTCCACGATTCCGTGTCAAATGAAAATTTATAAAACCCATTACACACACATTAGCAGATTAGAATGGAATTACCCGTGTGAGATACACATAGCATATAGGCAACAATGAGATTAGATGACTTTCCAAAGACCTCTTCATCAAATCAATTGTAACAAAAGTACTAAATAGCTACATTAACAAAATTAGCTAATTATTTTTCTACCATTGATACATATTTATATTAGAAACTAAAGTATGATAAATCATCACTTAAATATTTGAATTTGATATAACGATATATCACCGGTACCTCACTATGAATATAAACATACATGATTAAAATTGATAAACACACAAATAAAAATTATGGTAAAAAGACTTTGCAATCCGATTTCACATATGGTTAAGAATCAGATCAGCTCAAGTTTCCAAATTATTGAAACAACTCATTGCATTCACAAATCCTCAATAATATAACTAACCAATAATATAAAAGAAAATTGTATCACTAATTTTCTTCAATTAATATGCATTTTTATTTCTCTAAAACACAAAATCTATATAATCTAAGGATTGTTCATGAAATATCATCATCTTAAAAAACTTAATTTCAATATAATGATGTACCATGAACATCTTCAAATTATATGGATTTGATAAACTATAACACATTTTTGTTAACAAATTTAAATATTTTTACACTATCATTATATGAGAGGTCTTCTTACTATCATTCTATACAAGAATACATAAAAAAGGACACTCTATGATTTGTAATTTATGTATCAGGAACATAGATTGTGTACGTATTTATAGTGAAGAGAGGGATATGAAAAAACTAAGTCAATAACATTACCACTGATTTTCAAAGTATAAGGTATGTTTACAGCAGGATAACATCCAGGAAATACAAATTTCATAAATACTCATTTAATTTGTGAAATCTGTAAACATATATTTATATATAATATAGTTGAACTTTTTTGTTAAAACAATGATACCAAAGTCACATTTTCTATTAAATAATATGTAATTTTAATTGATGTGAGGTATTTATATATTTTAAAATAAGTTATTTGAATACAATGCACAATGCACAATATACTTATTTTTATGATGTTAGGTACAATGTACCTTAACAACAATATAAAACAAACATTTTTAAATATTATGCAATTTTGGATAGTAAGAGATAGTATATCCAAAAATAAATTATTTTAGTAGTAAGGGGCACATTTTTTTACAAAAATCATAAGGACAAATATTAAATAAGTAGTAATATATGAATATTTATCGATAATACATTTTTAAAATGAAACCATGATTTTTAGATTATTAAGATATATGCATACTCATGATATGGTGGTTCACCAAAAGGAACGTATGGGCTTTTTTGAAACTGGACTATACAAGTGTCCCTAATGGAAAGGTAAATCACTAATTGTTAATTGGCTCAATACAATATTATTTTGATCTCTTTAGAAATAAATTGAATAGTCCTCCAAGTTTGCAAAGTTGTTTAATTAAAACTTGAATATCTTTTAATTCTAAATAAATTAAGATTTTAATGGTATTTAATCTTATATTTATGAGGGTGAAGCCACAAATTTTAGCTGCATCAAGTCACCAATGCCAAATTTTTCACAAAAGTTGTAGACATATGCCTTGAATAAATGAATGCTCTATAACATTTAGAAGGCCGATCAATCATTGATATCTGAAGTTTTACTCCAGTGAAAGAAAAGCATGTCCAATTGACAGATGCGTGATCATTGTGACCATAACATGTGTTAAAGATTCTTGGTGCGTAAAGGCGGCTAAAACAGAGACACCATTGAAGAATTTCGAGGTAAGAGCGTGTTTAAGGTTTTGCAAGTGAACTGGTTTTGTATTTACCTTAAATTTTCATATTATTTAGATTTTGTTTTCCTTATGTTAGATAATTCCTATATTTTAATGGGGAATTCTGAGAATTGAAGTATCCATTATGGTTTCTCATGTAATTCACTGCACTTACCTCGTACCTTTTTGTTTCTAACGGTTTGTTGTGGCCTAGGGGTCAAGCATATTAGGATCTAAAATATTATTGTAAATTACAACTGAATATAGACATTAAGAAAATTAATTTTTAATGAGGAGCCGAAGAGATACAAACGTCCATCACATCTCGAACCACAAATCGATTAAGCTAACAATCCACTTCGAACACGTTCATTTAATACAAACAGAAACATCCTCAGACTACACATGTCCACATTACTACAAATTTGAGCTTGCATAGCATTTATTTTTTAGCTTCCATAGCACTTTCAAGTGCTATATAAGTCAGTGCTATGCAAGTGAAAGTCAATTTTATAGCTCTTTAATATATGCTATTGAAGTTTATCACTTGGACAATGGTTTTTCAAGTGCTATGTAAGCAAAAGTCTTCTAAGTAAAATTGCACTTGAAAAGCACCTAGAGGAACATTATGTGTTACACTTGCACACCTCTTAGAGAAACGCTATGCAAGTACAATATTTTTTTAAAAAGAATAAATTAATTCTTTAGCATTTAAATGAAACAACTGATTTTCAATTTTTTATAATTTTAATTTAATTTTTTCTCTTTCATATTTGTACTTGAAAATAATCCTAAAACAATAATGAATTAAAAAAATGTATACATGAACCGAAATGGCAACAAAAACTAGTGTGACAACACATATCACTTCACTATAATTCAAATAATTATTTAAATAAATTCTAAATATCATAATATACAAAACAATATATAAAAAGGGTATAGCAAACAAAGTCATCTTGATTAGTACAATACTTAAAAAAATATTAAGTAGCAGCAACCAATTGCAATAACACATAATGCCCTTAACAACCAGTTGTACAAGTATCATGCATAATTCTTTTCTCTAAACGAAATTAAGAAAGTAATCTTTCCTTGATTCTGATTCAACAAAAATCGATAAGAACCCCATGTATCCCTTCTGATACTGGATACTTTGGAGCATCATGTCCCTCATCAACCTTTACATTCCTAGAATATTACACTGATACATGTACCTATAAAAGATGGTAAGAAATTATTAAATATATTGAGTTCCTGCTTCCTTTAATACATAAATAATCTGAACATAAGTTTCATAAGAGATGAAGTAATCTACAGAGGCATAAAAGTACACCAACTTTCGCAATTTGGTCCTTATAATGAAACATATAGAAAATGAGAATGATATTGAGTACCACAACTAAAAGAAGGTGTTTCAGGTTACGAGTTAGTTTAGGTTAAAAATATTTTCAAACATAGTTAAAACTGGTCTGAGAGCAAATATGTCTCTAAGTGAGTGAGGTCATCAAAATTACTTTGGTGAATAAGAAAACGAGAAAAAAAATCAATGTGTTATGGACATGTATCATATGCCTTTGTAAAAGGTTGAACAAAAATTAATATTAATGTAAAAGGTTGGAAAAAAGTAATATTAATGTATCATTGAAGATGAGGGGGATATAACTTAACAAGTTTGTGTGTGAGGACAAGAACAAAAAGTCAAGAAGAGTTGTTAAAGATGTGACTTTATTTTTGCCACCACAAATATTTTTGTTAACTCCAATCCTTCGTAATTAACAAATCATGAACTTATGCATACCTGATATGTTTAAACTAATGCTTGTCATATCACGGACAGAGCTTAGAGATGTAGGAGAACGTTTTGGCCTCTCAACATCAGTATTTGTTCATCATTAAAAGATAACAATACACATGGAATCAAATCCTGCCAGTTACAGAATATTAAGTGACCAAACAAATTTAAATGCTAGAAAATGGTGACAAGTGAGATAAGTTATAAAATTTTATCATGTGATTAAATGGAAAGTAAACCAATTACCCACCTTTGGATGACATTAAGGACTGTTATTTTCTATGTTTGTGTGTTAAATTTGCTTTACTTCAATTTTCTTGATACAATAAAATAATGTACTCTTAGTCGGTGAAAACAAATGAAAATATAATACATTTACTGATATGCAATCTAATGCAGTCAATCATTAATCACCAATTAATTAAGCTCAAATCATGAATATGAAAATTTGTAATCTGTATAAAGAAATACTAACTTAGTTAAACATTCTACATTCGATATTTTATTTAGATTTTTGCTAGTAAATTTGGTTGTCTGATTCAGTCACCATGAAATTTCTGAAAGTGAAAGTTCTAAAGTTTAGGCACATAGCCAAATAATCTTCTTGTCACTATTAAGATAACTTCAACTAACTTAGAAAATAAATATAAAAGTTATTTTCTTTTTTAACCATGCTATAAAGGAGATATAGTTATAACATAAGACTCGCTTCATCTTGTTGTAATATCCAGCGAAAGAGCACTACGAGGACTTGTTGGTTCCAGAAAGGACGGTAAATTCAGTAGCTGTAAATGTAACAAAATATATAATTTAAGATTGAACATGCATATGTCATAGGAATAGTAACTTGTAAACATTTATAAAGAACAGTTTCAAGAACAATCTGTGCCTAGCCCATGAGCTTTCTCTCGCAAGTATTTACAAGTATTAGAAATATATTATTATAAAAGAAGTACATTTAGTGCTAAATAATTCTAACTAGTTGGTTTGGTCACATAATAAAAAAATATTTAACTTAGATTTATAGATTTTTATCATATAATTGTCAAAAACTTTGACCAGGATTATTGTTCTAACAAATCGAACAAAAAATTAAGTATATATAAACTAAGCAATGAACTAACCTACAGTACATTTTCTTTAAAATAATATGATTCAAAAAAACTCAACCATATTTTAGTTTAGACATAGACTTAGTGGAGTAATTTCATGAAATTAATTCTATGTAAAGAAGACAAGAACATTAGCAAACAAGAACAAAACAGAGCAACCGCACTCACAAATACTACAATAGTGAAAACCAATTCAAACACGATATTTCATTGTACAGAAGTTGACTAAGAAACTAACAGAGTATAATATACTAGAACTGTACAGGAGAGGGAAAAGTAGATCAAACTAAGCACAGTTTCATTATTAAATTCAAACTCTAAATAATTTAAGAATGTCAAACATTTTTTTTGTTTGAACAACTAAATTTAATAATTAAGGATAGGTCAAGTACCATTCAACATTTGAACATTAGAACCTTTTACCAGGGGGTCATTTTCTCTAAAAACATATACACTACTACTACATGGGCAATTTTTATAATATATATAACATTCCTCGATGATAATTATTAACAAGATTTATGCACACATTGTAAATTGGTAAAGCTAAATCATGGGATTCTAAGAACAGAAAAAATTATACCTATATTTATTTATAAATGATTTTCCCATTTCATACTCCTACTTCTTGTCTGAAGTGTTAAAACTGAGATATCCTAATTGTGGAAATATAAAAAAGAGAAAGATAAACCAGATGCAAAAAACGTGCACACCATTTTGCAAAAGGGTGTTTTATGATTCCTTCTACTGGTCTTATGAGCAAACTACTTAAATTTGGTATTGACATAGTTCAGTGCTTCTTAAAATTCTACCTAATTTTTTTAAGAACTAGTGATAGGATTAAAATCAATGAATTATTTAGCTTTACAAATTTACCTTCATTTGTACACTAAGTGAAAAAGAACCTAGCAAGCAAGGAAAAATCAAAGTGCATCCAAATACCTTATAAGCAACTGGAAAATAAGAGCCTAAATGGATTTTTAATTTTGGGGCCAAAAACCCAAAATTGAAAATCCTAAATTAACCAATCAATTACAGTCAAATATTGTATTAATCTATGAAAACTTACAAATCGATAAAAGCCCGACTACCCGATTTGCAGAATAAAATCGTTCAATTTGCTCGATAAACAAGGATGTGATGTGAAGACCCGAATATTTGCTCAGAGAAGACCGATAAGCTCAAAGAAGACATAGAGCAATTGGCGAGCAATTTGATCGCAGGAGTAATTGACCACCCAAAAGTTTGATGAATTTGTTGGTGATTTGACCCAGAAATTTGATGAACTTGTCCAACTTCTTGCTCGATGCATTGTTAAAGAAAATAAAACGAGACACGTTTTCAACAAGAAAATGGCAGTGAATTTAACTTAAAAATTAAATGTTCATTGGCCAGCATAGCATAGCACTTCTAAAATGGCTATATTTGTGTATATAATAAATAAAAACAAAAACAAATACTTAAAATACACTAACTTGTATAGCACTTGTTAAAGCGTTGTGTAAGTCAAAATTTAAATAGCACTTAGACAATAAACGTTATGTTAGCATTTTTCTATATTTTACAATTACTTTCATTCTTTTTAAAAGTATCTTGCATAGCATTTTTTAGAAAAATGCTATCTAAGTTAATCACTTGTATAGCACATAGAAAAAAATGCTATGTAAATGGCACCTCCTAAGTTAAAATTTGTAGTAGTGTCCAATTCCCTGTTCACAATTCAAATTATTATACATGTAAATGGCGACATACTATTATTACATATTATTAAAGTCTTAAATGAAACCCATCAATTTCGTATTCTTCTTTATATCTAAATTTCACATCGAGACTCGCTAGAAAATGCACATATAATTCAAAGCAGAAAGGAACATAGGCAAAAACAGAAAGGAATATACGGGAGGCTGTTAAACAAAGTGAAGAATATATAAACATTAAGTTATACAATTTATGCATTCAGTCACATATATTTTCTTCTTTGATGTTTCAACCAATTTTTTTAGAGAATATTGTACATGGACCATAAGTATAAATTGGTCTTGGTCTCTTCCATTGATAACACTTACGACTAGAGCAAGACTGAACCCATGTAGTTTATGCAGACTACTTCTCCATTGCTTCCATGACAACACTGGCAAATCAATCCCAACATTCCCTATAATTTCGAGTTACCTCCTCTATTGTAATATCCGGGACATAACGTGTAACTGTTTCTATCAATAAATAATTATTATGTGATTATTATATGATTATTATGTGATTTTTGGTGAATTATCTGATGATTGATATTGTTATGTGGATGTTTATATGTGGTAGAGTATAGGCATGTTAATTTTATTATGTCCAGAATAAAATATAGATAATTATGATATTTTTCTGATAATTTTTGGACTGTTATATGATTTTATAATGATTTATGAATTTATTAATTATTTTCTGAATAATTATAAAACTATTTTATAAAGCCCGGAATCGTCCAACTTCAACCATTTTTGTGTTTTTACAACCCGAAACTCTTCGAAAAATTCCTTTCTGACCCAATCTGATAATTCCGGACATTTTCCGTGATTTGACTTTTTGGTTCGGATTATGGTTTGACCAGTGCGCGTCCCGGGGCAAAATTTTCGATACGATAACCATTTCGATAACATTATCTTCATATAAAGTGTTTTATAAGTAGTTCGGTCTTGATAATTATCCAAAATAGGTTGATAGTTATCCAAAACATTGTCCAATCAGATCGTTTTTGCAGTTACTTAGCGGCAAAGTAACTTATTTTTTTATCCAATATGATCCAACACGTATTAATATTTCATAAATATAAATAGCCTATTTATTATTTCATTTTATTCATATAATCTTTATCGATCAGTAAAAACATAGAAAATACAGAGAAAACCCTGTAAAATCGTCACGTTCTTGAGAATCAAACTCAAATTTGAAAGCGTTATCGAACTCGGAATCAAGCGTACCATATACCGAAGCGAAGCTCTCGAAAAGTTCTTTCATAATCAATCATCCATTTAAGTGCATAAATCAAGGTGATTTTTTTATTTAATTGTTTTCATTCGAATTAGTTAATGATTAAAATAGGAATTTTTGATGTTGATGTTGTTTATATAATTGATGATTGTATCTTGTAGATAATTTTATCCTTTCCATTTTGGTATATTATATATCAAATTTGGAGTTCATCAACATGTATAAAAGTTGGTTTGATCTTCGAGTTTGAATGTTCTTGGTGTTCTTGAATAAATTAATCGGAAAATTCATGTTTTGGACGGATTTTTAATCCCGTTAAATCTGGGCATGTTTGGAGACTGTAGAGATGTAGATCATCCCACCAGCAATCAAACCATGCTAAAATTTTGTCTATTGGTTGTCGATTGAAAGTCGTCGGAAAATTTAACATCACCGGCAACGTGAACTTCCAGTCGGTTTGCCGGCCGACTGGGTATCGTTTACGAACTAAGAAACCACGATGATGTTCCTGATCTCCGCTGCTTTTAATCTGCAAATTTTGAGGGAATTCTGGACATATTTTCGAGCTTGAGGTCGGCCGGCAATGGCTGCCGCCGACGACCGAGGAAGAAGGTGGCAAATTTTTATAAACCCTGTTTTAAAAACTTATAAAAAATGGATTTCTATTTATAAAAATTATAAAAATGATATTCTGTTTATATTCATTTTCAGAAAATTGTTTTTAATAATTTAAAAATTCCAAAAATCATTATTTTAATTACGAAAATTATTTTTAATTCAAAAACAAATCTGAATTAATTAAATAATTAATTTTAGTGGATAATTAATTAGGTAATTGATTAATTAATTGGTTAATTGATTTAGTTAATTATTAATTAATTTTAATTGATTTTTAATTAGATTTATTTATTTATTCTAATTTAAAAATTTTGAAAAATAGTTTCGAGTTTTAAAATATTATTTTAAATTATTTTCAAGGCTCGATAACTATTATTAAGTCATTTTAAAGTCATATTCGGGTATTCGAACGCTGTTATTTAATTATAAAATGACTAAGCTACCAATCCACTTCGAACACGTCCATTTAATACAAATTGAAACATCCATACACTATAGATGTCCCATTCCCTGCTCACAATTCAAATTATTATACATGTAAATGGCGACATACCATTGTTACATATTTGTAAAGTCTTAAATGAAACCCATCAATTTCTTATTCTTTTTTATTATTAAATTTCATATCCACACTCGCTAGAAAATACAGACATAATTCAAAGCAGAAAGGAACATAGGAAAAAATAGAAAGGAATATACAGGATGTTGTTAAACAAAGTGAAGAATCTATAAACATATTGTTATACAATATATGCAGTCGGTCACATATATGTACTTTTTTGATGTTACAACCATTTTTTAGAGAATATTGTACACGGACCATAAGTATAAATTGATCTTGGTCGCTTCCATGGATTACACTAAAGGCTAGAGCAAGAGTGAACCCGTGTAGTTTATGTAGACTGCTTCTCCATTAGTTCCATCAAACGAATTACCTCCTCTACTCATGGTATTATTATTCATTTTACTAAGAGAGGACTATCAAATGAATTGAATTAAACTGAATTTCTAAATTATAAGGGATTATATTTATCGGGTTTACTTAGGGGCATATCACTATCATGAAGTAGAAACTTCAATCCCCTACTAGTGTTATTTAGTATCAAACACCCGAGTTTATTCTAATATGTTGACGCTTGGATAATTGATTTCAGAAATTCTCATTTGACATGTAGTCATAATAAACTAGCATTTTCAAATAGTAGTTTGTAACACTCCTATACCGTATTTGAATGTTGTCAAGCTATATTTTTTAGTATCATAAGTAAAACTCATTATCTGGTAGTCCACGATTACATGTCAAATGAAAATTTATAAAACTCATTACACACACATCAACGAATTAGAATGGAATTACGGGTGTGAGATACCAAATGACATAGAGGCAACTAATAAGATAATTGATTATCCTCAATTAACGAATGTTGTTAGCCCAAGCACGAAAGATGATGTTATATGATTAGGATGCGTTCATTGTAAATTATCTTATCAGTTAGTTAGAGTCCTGTATAATTGACTTGCTAAGTTAGTACTTATCTATCTAGGTATGTAAACATATATGTAAACTACTGTATATAACCTACACCATATATTCATTTGATATTCAATCAGATACAACATTCAGTAAGTTGTTTTATGGTATCAGAGCCAACTACGCTCTAACAGGCTAATCTAAAAAGAAAAACCTTCCGCTCAATTTCTTTTCCCCTCATAATGGCATCAGCTTCATCAGTCACTATTACGAAAGCGGATGGAATAACAAACACTAATCAATTCATCTTATTCAACCCTTCTTCCCAGTTGCCAATTAAACTTTCTGGCAGCTCAAATTTCACCACATGGAAAGCTCAATTCGAGCTTCTTCTCCACGGTCATGATTTATTTGGGTATTTAGACGGCTCCATCACTGTACCAGCTAATACCATCACCGAGGAAGATAAGCAAATCATCAATCCTGACTATAAGATCTGGTTTAGGCAAGAAAAACTAATTCAGAATGCATTGCTCGCATCTGTTGAGCCCACGTTGGCTTCTATTGTGGCTACTGCAACCTCCTCTAAAGCTGCATGGGATTCTTTACACATGTCATATGCGAATAAGTCGCACACTCAGATTCTTAGTCTCAAGGACCAACTGAGTCGTTTAGTCAAGAACAACAAACCAGTTTCTCAGTATTTACATGAGGTACGTACTATTACTGATGAACTTGCAGTTGCAGGCTCTCCAGTTTCAAATTCTGAACTTGTAGTCAAGATATTGGGAGGTCTTGGCAGTGAATATAATAATATTGGAGCTACGATTCGGGCACGTGAAAATCCTATTTCCTATAAAGAACTTTCAGGATTATTACAGGATCAAGAAATCTGTTTGACAAATGATGAAACAAAAAACCACACTACTCCGGTTACTATTACTGTTGCACAAAGGGAGCCTTCAAACCGTCCTTCACAAGCTACTTTTAACAAACCCCGGTATGTTCGCCGCCAACAGAACTCAACACACTGGCGTAACTTGTCAGCCGTCAACAACACAGGACGTCCCTGGAGAAACTCTAATACTTCCTTTCCCTCAGATGCCAGCCGCAACACAAACCGAATCAGGTGTCAGTTGTGTGAGAAGCCTGGTCATATAGCCAAGGTATGTCGATCAAAATCATATAGCCACGTTAAAGCCAAAGCGAATTTCGTGAGCAGCTCAGCCCCATGGATAGTTGATTCGGGAGCTTCACATCACATCACTTCTGATGCGCATAATTTCTCAGAAGTTCACGGATATCATGGACCAGATGAGGTTTCTATGGGCAATGGTAAAAGAAATCCCATCTCCCAAATCGGTACCACACAAGTATGCACTTCTAATTTTAATTTTGCATTATCTGATACATTATGTGCTCCTGCTATTAAACGAAATCTTATTTCAGTATTAAAGTTTTACAAGGATAATTATACATCTATTGAATTTTTTCCTACCATATTTTATGTAAAGGATTTGAAGACGGGAACACCTCTGGTATGCGGGCTGTATAACGCAGGGCTTTATGAATGGCCATCTCAAACAGCTACAATCCCTACTACTCATCTTGCTTCAAAACAAGTCTCACTCCATCTTTGGCATCAGCGTCTTGGCCACCCCAATTTTAAGTGTCTTAAGTTTTTGCTTAATAAATTTTCAATCCCCCATTGTAATTCGAACTATTCTGATTTTTGTAATTCTTGTGCTTGCAATAAAAGTCAGAGATTACCATTTGGCACTACATTTTTACATGCTTCTCGTCCATTACAAATCATATATAGTGACTTATGGGGTCCTTCTTTTGTGCTATCAGTTGACAAAAAATTATACTATGCCATTTTTGTCGACCAACACACAAAATATTTTTGGCTTTATACTATAAAACACAAGAATGAGGTTGCCAAAATTTTCCCACAATTTCAGACACTTGTTGAACGTCATTTTCAACATAAAATTCTATCTTTCTATACAGACGGAGGAGGAGAATTCGAGGGACTAAAATCTTATCTTTGTTCACGAGGAAGTTTTCATGAGGCATCCTTCGGGATTTGTCAATCCTCAATTTCCCTCATATGTATGTAAGCTTAAAAAGGCCATTTACGGACTTAGGCAAGCTTCGCGTGTCTGGTACAATGAACTGAAATCATATCTACTGTATATTGGATTTACAAAGTCTCATTGAGACCCCTCACTATTTATATTTTGTTCAAATTCTATCTTGGCATATGTGCTTGTGTATGTCGATGACATAATTGTTACTGGATGTACCACTTCTGCTGATCAGCAAATTATACACGCTCTTGGCTCTCGCTTCTCTCTTAAAGATCTTGGACAACTTCATTTTTTTCTTGGGATTGAGGTTTTACCTCAGAATAATGGTCTCATTTTGTCACAGGCCAAATACATTAAAGATTTGCTTCATGATACTAATATGCATGAAAGTAATGGAGTCACTACTCCAATGAGCTCCTCTATAAAACTAATAATCACTCCACATGAGCCACCTTTGGATATCACGAAGTACAGGAAGATTCTTGGAAAGCTTCAATATTTATCTTTTACCAGACCCGACCTATCTTTTGCTGTGAGTAAACTTTCTCAGTTTATGCATCATCCACAAAAAGCTCATTGGCAGGCTATCAAGCGGGTACTACGTTATTTGCAGGCTACGCACACATACGGTCTTTACATTGGTCGCCATCACAACTCTTCTCTTACTGTTTATTCAGACTCGGACTGGGCAGGAAACATTGGAGATCGCACTTCAACTACGGGTTATATACTTTATTACGGCTCTACTCCTATTAGCTGGTCCTCCAAAAAATAAAGAACAGTTGCTCGTTCTTCTACGGAAGCAGAGTATCGCGCAGTTGCTAGTGCATTGGCTGAAACAAATTGGCTTTCAAACTTGCTTGGGGAACTTAGATTGCCATTGGATGTCAAACCTAGAATTTTATGTGATAATATTGGTGCTACCTATTTATGTCGGAATCCAGTATTTCATAGTCGTATGAAGCACATTGCCATTGATTTTCACTTTGTTCGTGATCAAGTTGAAAAGAACCAGGTGGTGGTTACTCATGTTCCTTCCTCAGGTCAAGTTGTCGACGCCCTAACAAAACCTTTGCCCAAGTCTTCCTTTCGGTCTCAATTTTCCAAGATCGCCATTATTGATACAACGCCGTTCTTGAGGGGGCAAAATAAGATAATTGATTATCCTCAATTAACGAATGTTGTTAGCCCAAGCATGAAAGATGATGTTATATGATTAGGATGTGTACATTGTAAATTATCCTATCAGTTAGT
This sequence comes from Apium graveolens, assembly GCF_009905375.1. Lineage (NCBI taxonomy): Eukaryota > Viridiplantae > Streptophyta > Magnoliopsida > Apiales > Apiaceae > Apium > Apium graveolens. Next base: position 26,635 of record NW_027419136.1, on the reverse strand, counting down.
TAGAGTCCTGTATAATTGACTTGCTAAGTTAGTACTTATCTATCTAGGTATGTAAACAGATATGTAAAATACTGTATATAACCTACACCATGTATTCATTTGATATTCAATCAGATACAACATTCAGTAAGTTGTTTTAGCAACAAGGAGATTAGATGATTTTCCAAAGACCTATTCATCAAATGAAAAATAGAATGTGACCAAAGTACTTAATATCCACATTAACAAAATTAGCTAATTATTTTTCTACCATTGATAGATATTGATATTAGAAAATAAAGTATGATAAATCATCAATTAAATATTTGAATTTTGATATAGTGATGTATCAGCGGTACCCCACTATTATATTCAACTATGAATATAAACATACATGATTAAAATTGATAAACAGAAAAATAAAAATTATGGCAAAAAGACTTTACAATCCGATCTCCCATATGGCTAAGGATCAGATTAGCTCAAGTTTCCAAATTATTGAAACAACTCATTGCATTCACAAATCCTCGATAATATAACTAACCGGTAATATAAAAGAAAATTGTATCACTAATTTTCTTCAATTAATATGCATTTCTATTTCTATGAATACAACTGTTAAAAAACGAAATCTATATAATATAAGGATTGTTCATGAAACATCATCATCTTAAAAAAATTAATTTCAATATAATGATGTACCATGAACATTCTCAAATTATATGGATTTGATAAACTATAACACATTTTTGTTTACAAATTTAAATATTTTTACACTATCATTATATGAGAGGTCCTCTTACTATCATTCTATACAAGAATGCATAAAAAAGGACACTCTTGATTTGTAATTTGTGTATGAGGAACATAGATTATGCTGGTATTTAACATTACCATTGATTTCAAAGTATAACGTATGTTTAGAGCTAGATAACATCCACCAAATACAAATTTCATAAATATTCATTTAATTTATGATATGTGTATACAGCTGGAAAAGTACAATTTTTTACATATATTTATATACAATATAGTTGGACTTTTTTGTTGGGCTTTAATCTGAGTTTGTGGGCTTTGCTATTTGTTTGTCCTTGTTGGTTGGGTCGATCTGCACTGACATAGTCAATGTATTCATGGAGTCTTTTTAGGTGTTTATCAGTTACGTTTGGATAATGAGTTGTAATAAGAAGTTAGTTGCCATGTTCTTCTAGTTTGTATGTAGCTAAGTCATTTGTTTCTGTTTATGCTTTTCATATATATGTACTAGCACTCATATAATAAAAGTTAACACTTAGCATACATTGTGTATTTTCCCACTTATTTCATTAAACTCTAACTCACTTATTCACAACAATTTTTGTTATGACCATTTTTTATTAAAAATATGCAATTTTAATTGATGAGAGGTATTTATATATTTAAAAATAAATTATTTGAATACAATGCACAATGCAGAATATAATTTTTTTTAATGTCATGTACAATGTAGCTTAACCACAATATAAACCAAACATTTTTAAATATTATGTAATTTTGGATAGTAAGAGATAGTATAGCAAAAAATCAATTATTTTAGGAGTAAGGGGCACATTTATTTTACAAAGAGGATAAGGACAAACAATAAATAAGTAGTAATATATGAATATGTATATTTATCGATAATATATTTTTAAAGTGAAACAATGATTTTTAGATTATTAAGATATATGCATACCCATGATTTGTTGGTGGTTCACCAAAAGGACACATGAGCTATTTTGGTGGTTCACCAAAAGGACACATGAGCTATTTTGAAACTGGACTATACAAGTGTCCCTAATGGAAGGGTAAATGACTAATTGTTAATTGGCACAATAAAATATTATTTTAATCTCTTTAGAAATAAATTGAATAGTCCTTCAAGTTTGCAAAGTTGTTTAATTAAAACTTGAATATCTTTTAATTCTCAATAAATTAAGATTTGAATGTTATTTAATCTTATATTTATGAGCTTGAAGCCACAAAATTTAGCTGCATCAAGTCACCAATGCCAAATTTTTTACAGAAGCTGTAGACACATGCCTTGAATAAATGGATGCTCTCTAACATTTTGAAGGGGGATCAATCAATGTATTATAAATATTTATTTTTCAAGCTTCTTTAGCTTCTTTAGCTTCTTTTAAGGTTTGATCAATCAATGATATTATAACTATTTACTTATCAAGCTTCTTTAGCTTCTTTACGAGCTAGATTTTAGTAATCATTGCCAATTTGATATTATTTACTTTAAAGATTACCCTCATAAAGCCTTTCATTATTTCTCCTAATAGCTTTTTTATAAAACTTAACACATAATTAATATAATTATATTTTACTAATTAGAAAATCAAATAGATATATCTGAGTATTAAAGTATGACCATGTTTTTTAATGGTCATATATACAGGGAAATGGTGATAACTTATGTAAGATTTTATGATGGCATTGTTGTTTAATCATAGAAACTTTCCTGTGATTGTCCATAGAATACAGATATGAATAATGATACACGTGTAGTCTTCAAAACATGTTGGATGCATCTATCATCTAAATTAGAGAACACGAACTTTCAATGTTTGTACGTACTGTTGGAGCACGCTACTGAGTACTTGTAAGCATCCTTGGAAACATGAGTTTTGTTGGATATGCCTAGGATCATGGAATGCACATGATCCTAAGGCGTGTAAAGGTTATTAGGAGACTCTGAGGAGAGAAGTTGTTGGACTTGGATCATCGGCTCAGGAATCCATCAAGAGATATGCTCAATATTATGAAACGTGGGCTACAAATGAAACGTCAAGAGAGAAAGCATTAGCAGATCTAAGCGAGATAAAAAATAAGAAACTTCAGAAACTCGAGAAAAAATATTGTCAGCGAGAACACCTAAGCTTCTTTATCGAAGCTTGGAAGCAAATTTTTGAATAGAGGCGTGTGTTAAAATGGACTTATATTTATGGATATTCTATTCGACCATAAGCATATACGAAAACAAAACTATTTGAGTAACCACAAGGTGAAGCTGAGGTGGCTTTAGAAAGGCTCCATGATTACGCAGAGAATAAGCTGCAAAAATACTTTAGGGATGAGGCTAGCTCACAAGAATTTAATTAAAAAAACTTAAGGAGCTTATAAATTTAACTAAGGTAGCTGGAAGATATTTTTCAAACTTTCTGAAAAGATTAGAAAATGGGCTATGTGAAGTTGATGTTACTCTAGTGACAGATGCCTGGCAATGTCAATACTGTACTACCCTAAATGGTCGTGACCATAACATGTGCTAAGGGTGCTTGGTGCGTAAAGGGGGTTAAAACAGAGACACCATTCAAAAACTTTGAGGTCAGAGTTTCTTTAAGGCAATGAGATAAAAAAATTCTTAGTTTTCAAGTCAGCTTAATTTAAGTGATTTAGTAAGTAGTTGCTACTGTTTTGTTTCCAAGTGAACTGGTTTTGTTTTTACCTTAAATTTTCATATTACTTAGATTTTGCTTTATTTATATTAGACAATTCCTATATTTTGATGTTTGTTTGATTGGAATATGAATGTAGTAGAATTTCTACGAAGTAATTTTAAGTCTGCTACATCTCATATGAAAGTGAAAAACTACTTATAGACTTATAGTATTATGTGACAAGCTGGGCAATAAAAAACATAAAATAGTCATAAAAATGGGGAATTCTAGGAATTGAACTCAGAACCTCTCACTCCCTAAGGGAGAATCATACAACTAGACCAAATGCCATCATGGGTGTAAACCAAAAAATAGTTTAGAACATCTCTATCACCCCCAAAAGCGGAACAAGTAACACAAAAATATTTGAAGCATCCCATTGTCTGGTTTTTGTCTTTAATGGAAAGAGTTTATGTCGGAGAGCATTAATTTTGTAGCAAACAACATTAATTTGGCAGCAAATATTTTTCTAGTTGTCTTTCCTTTTTAGACGATTATTGGACAAATTATTTTGAAGTATTCATTATGGTTTATCTTGTAATTAAATAGAACTGTACTTACATCATACCACTTTGTTTCTAACCGTTGGCTGTGGCCCGGGGGTCAAGCGTATTAGGATCTAAAATATTATTGTAAATTACAATTGAATATAGACAATAAGAAATTCATTTTTGATGAGGAGCTGAAGAGCTGCAAACGTCCATCACACCTCGAACCATAAATGGATTAAGCTACCAATTCACTTCGAACACGTTCATTTAATACAAACAGAAACATCCTTAGACTACAGGTGTCCAATTCCCTGTCAAATTATTATACATGTAAATGACGATATACCATTATTAAATATTTGTAAACTCTTAAATGAAATCCATCAATTTCGTATTCTTTTTTATTATTAAATTTCATATCCAGACTCGTTAGAAAATGCAGACATAATTCAAAGCAGAAAGGAACATAGGAAAAACAGAAAAGAATATACGGGATGTCTTTAAACAAAGTGAAGAATCTATAAATATAATGTTATACAATTTATGCATTTGGTCACATATATGTGCTTCTTTGATGTTTCAACCAATTTTTTAAGAGAATATTGTACACAAATCATAAGTATAAATTGATCTTGGTCGGTTTGATGGAATACACTAAAGGTTAGAGCAAGAGTGAACCCATGTAGTTTATGCAGACTGCTTCTCCATTAGTTCCATCACAACACTTGCAAATCAATCCCAGTTTTCCTTTGAGTTACCTTCCCTATTCATCGTATCATTATTCATTTTACTAATAGAGGACCATCAAATGAATTTAATTAAGCTGAATTTCTAAATTACAAGTCATTATATTTATCGGGTTTACTTACACACATATCACCATCATGAAGTAGAAACTTCAATCCCCTGCAGCTCCCAGTGTTATTTAGTATTAGACACCCGAGTTCATTTTAATATGTTAGACGGGTGGATAATTGATTTGAGAAATTCTCATTTGAGCTGTAGTCAGAATAAACTAGCATTTTCAAATAGTAGTTTGTAACACTCCTATACCATATTTGGATGTTGTCAAGTTATATGTTTTAGTATCATAAGTAAACTCATTACCCGTAGTCCACGATTACATATCAAATGAAAATTTATAAAACCCCTTACACACACATTAGCGTATTAGAATGGAATTAAGGGTGTCAGATACCACATAGCATATAGGCAACAAGGAGATTAGATGATTTTCCAAAGACCTCTTCATTAAATGAAAAAATGATTATAACAAAAGTACTTAATAGCTACATTAATAAAATTAGGTAATTATTTTATGTTGGAGAGCATTAATTTTGTAGCAAACAACATTAATTTGGCAGCAAATATTTTTCTAGCTATTTTTCCTTTTTAGACGATTATTGGACAAACTATTTTGAAGTATTCATTATGGTTTCTCTTGTAATTAAATAGAACTGTACTTACATCATACCACATTGTTTCTAACCGGGGGTCTAGCGTATTAGGATCTAAAATATTATTGTAAATTACAATTGAATATAGACATTAAGAAATTGATTTTTGATGAGGAGCCAAAGAGCTGCAAACGTCCATCACATCTCGAACCACAAATGGATTAAGCTACCAATCCACTTCCAACACGTTCATTTAATACAAACAGAAACATCCTCAGACTACAGATGTCCAATTCCCTGCCCACAATTCAAATTATTATACATGTAAATGGCGACATACCATTATTACATATTTGTAAAGTCTTAAATGAAACCCATCAATTTCATATTTTTTTATTATTAAATTTCATATCCAGACTCTTTAGAAAATGTAGGCATAATTTAAAGCATAAAGGAACATAGGAAAAAATAGAAAGGAATATACGGGATGCTGTTAAACAAAGTAAAGAATCTATAAATATGATGTTATACAATTTATGCATCCGGTCACATATATGTGCTTCTTAGATGTTTCAACCAAGTTTTTTAGAGAATATTGTACACGGACCATAAGTATAAATTGATCTTGGTCGCTTCCATGGATTACACTAAAGGCTAGAGTAAGAGTGAACCGGTGTAGTTTATGCAGACTGCTTCTCCATTAGTTCCATCACAACACTTGTAAATCAATCCCAGTTTTTCTTTGAGTTACCTCCTCTATTCATGGTATCATTATTCATTTTACTAAGAGAGGACCATCAAATGAATTTAATTAAACTGAATTTCTAAATTACAAGTCATTATATTTATCGGGTTTACTTACATGCATATCACCATCATGAAGTAGAAACTTCAATCCCCTGCAGCTCCCAGTGTTATTTAGTATCAGACACCCGAGTTCATTCCAATATGTTAGACGTGTGGATATTTGATTTGAGAATTTCTCATTTGATATGTAGTCATATTAAACTAGCATTTTCAAATAGTAGTTTGTAACACTCCTATACCACATTTGAATATTGTCAAGTTATATTTTTTAGTATCAAAAGTAAAACTCATTACATGTAGTCCATGATTACATGTCAAATGAAAATTTATAAAACCCCTTACACACATATTAGCGGATTATAATGGAATTAACGGTGTGAGATACCACATAGCATATAGGCAACAAGGAGATTAGATGATTTTCCAAAGACACTACAAGAAAAGTGTCAATAGACATCACACATTAGACATGGTTACGTTTGCCACTGACGTTAAAAGATTTTATAACATCATCCCGTGTTTTTATGATGTCATTGCCATTCGAAGACATCAGTTATTTTAAAAATGATGTCTAAAGTTACCTAAAAAAAATTCAATTCGCGCCCACCTTAATATTTTCCCCCTTAGTCAAAATTTCCGCCCTTATCCAAAAAAATCACCACGCTCATTAGCCAATATTTTGGTTCCCCCATTATTTTCTCTCGACTAAACACTCATCTCCCCCCGCTCACTCTCATCTCGACAACTCACCTCACCATCTCAATTCCACTCATCTCACCTGTTCTCACCATCTCACCTCCCCTCCCCATCTCACCTTCTCTATGTGTTCATCATCTCGACTCAACTAAAGCTCTGTTTTTAAGCTTTGTAAGATTATCTCATCTCTATTCTTAAATCGAAATGGTCTTCTCTACATGATAACAAAATTTGTAAATTGAGGTTTCTTTAAATCAAAACCCTAATTTGTTAAATTGGGGTTTTTCCAAATTGAAACCCTAACTTGCTTATATGCCTTGTGTATGGTGCTTTCATTTAATTCAATATATTTTGGAGTTATTAATTCTTTTCAATTTTATGTTATATACAGGACCCTTTTTGCATACGGTTGTGGATTTAATATCTAGGTATTCATTTGTTTAAAGTTTGATTGATAGTTGGGTTGTGTTACTCATTGGTTTATGCTTTTATGTTTGTATGTTATATGATTTAGTTTTTATGTTAGGTTGTGTTTGTGACTATGTAACTTTTTGGTTATCGCATAGATCCGTCTAAAAGGTTCTTTAATTATGCCCAAAGATATAGAACTCCGTTACTTCTATCTGTGGACTGCTACAATTGAATTTACTCTTCATCGTATTATTGTTAGACACAAAGCATGTAAAGGATTTGGAGTTTATGTTTGATCTATATATTTAGGGTACATTTAGATGTGATTGTTTAATATATGTGAGAATGTGAAGCTAATTAAAAACAAACCCGGATAACATCATTTTCCCATATTATTTCCATTAAAACTTTATGTTTTCTTGAAGTTCTACTTGTTTACATATGAACAAAATTATTTCTTTTATCTAATAACAGTACTTGTTTTAAACATATTGCGACATTTAGAATCAATATATTTTCACGATTAAGCATGTTGTTTGATTCATTTTCTTACAATTTCTGCCCCTGGTTCTTGCTATTAGAGTAGATAAAGTGTGAAGCCTTTGAGCAACTTTTTTCTCAAGGTACCTTAGAACTTAGATTTTTTCTTTATACCACGTGTAAAGGTTAATAATTAAAAGATAGAGAAAATAGTAAATTATAAATATATTTTTAAATTAGTTCCTTATTTAACATGTTTTTTCTGCTTTTCCAGCCTTTCATCTTCTGTCATTTCTAAGTATATGCTTTTATTTTGTTTGGTTTGAAAGACCAAGATTGTGTCCAATTATATTTTCACCTTGATATATTTAAGGAGGGACAAAGGTGAAGTATTAGCTGAAGCTATGTAGATAATGCAATATGATGATAGAGTACATGACATGCAAAGAGTTGCAGCATTTATTAAACGTTTGGCCACATTTTCATTGTGCTTCGGTGTTGCTGAATCAATGGCTGGTATATTATAGTTAACTCACAGCTCTTTATCATTATTATACGAGTAATTCTTTTTTATGATATGCAAAATTGTGAAAAAATATTACACCTCTGGTTACTCTGAAGCATCTTCTTTAAAAGAATGTAAAATATTACAGATCTGGACTTCTACTCTTAGTCACCTAATGTTTTACTCCGGAAAAGTGATAAAAATCAAATATACTTCTCCAAATAACATTTCTTTCATTATATTTTCTCCAAATATAATGATAATGAAAAAAATGATGAATATTTATGGTGATTTTTTGGGAAGATATAATACTGTTGTATGCACTTGTATATGAGTAACTTGGTTTCTTAAATTAGTTGTAATGACTGGCCAACTGTCGGGACACAATTTAGAATATATGAGCCTTCTTGTGTATGGTTAAGTTGTCAACTAAATGTCTCTATATCAAGCTATGTCTTGTCAGCATCATTTGTTGATGCCTTATTAACATTATTTACAGATTTATCACCGTTATTCTTCAGACCCAAATCTCAATATATTTCCAAGATTAAGCAGGTTGTATGTATGCGGCTTCAGCCATTCACTGATTCTTTGTAGGCATCAACTATTGAGCTTGCTGGCCCGAAGGTTGTTGTAGCTTATAATCAACAGATGAATGATATTACCTTTGTGGTCAATGTTATTTCTATGAAAAGTGTCTTTGACTTGTGTTACAATCCAAGGTACATTGTTGAAGGCATTTTATTACTATCAATGACCTGCTCTGTACTTTTTCTTTTAAAACGACTGCTCTACTATTTCTAGTATTTTGCGACCAACACAATATTTATTTTGTCGCTAAATGATCTGAATAGAGTTTTTTTCACTAGCAATGCAACGCAGGACACCATGATAAATATAAATTATAATGTCAAAAATTATAAAGCAAATAGGAGTATTCAAGCTTTGCTGAATTATTTTGTATATATGTTACATGTTGTAATGTACTAATCCCTTCTCTAATTAAAATTGTTTATAATTGGTTGATAACATACTTAGTCAATTAATATTGTTTTTAATTATTCTCTTTTATCCGTGATGTGGCCACCTTCCACACCTATAAACTAGAATTCTTGCTCAATCTGATTTTGTTCTTGATCAAGTATACTATGGTTTTCTCAAGTTTATCTAATGGAGTTGGTGTACAATAGTTTTGTAGGTTTTAATCGAAGGACAAGAAGAAGAGATTCTAATACATTCTTTTGTATTGGAATCTCATTTGTCATTCTCATTCATGTTTCCATTATCCCAAAGGTCCCTAATTTTTATAACTGCTAACAGAAAATATGTATTTTATTTATCCTACTAAAAAGAATTAATAGTACTGGCCATGATTGTTCTTCCTACAAAGGGGCATAAGCTATCGTATATTTAAGTGCTAGTTTAGAAGACTAAGTTCAGATATTCTTGACCTTAGCTTGTAAATATTCGAAGATTTTACCTAGTAAAGAAACTTTTGGAATTCAAATATACCTAAATTATTTCTTTTAATGTTCTCAGAGTGTTTTGTACAGGGTTCAATTGACTTGTTACGTATCGACTTTTTTTTGCAAGACTTGTCACATATCTACTTTAAATGTAATAAGCATAAGTTTTCTTCGATTGTTGACTGCATTGTGTTTTCCCACCTTTTCTGTGAACTGGCTTTAGATTATGGCTTCTTGAGTATTGTGCTACTGATGAAGCTCTAAGCGGCATGCATCCTGGACAGGTTTGATTCCCTTCTTTAACAGTTTAACTTGTTGTTTGCACACTATTTCGGAGCACTTGTGCTTTTAAATTCTTCACCTTGACAGCATTATTAATTTTTAATTTGTTGTTGCAGATGCAATGCTCACTCAATTCAACAGTTAAACCATAAGATGTTATTTTGCAATCTATTTGTGCAAATGATTTGTTTCAAATTAGTGCAACCATAATTGGTCCAGTGTTGATTGAAATATTTAAGGTGCGAAGCTGCAGGACTAGAAGATGCGTTGTGTAAATGAGTAATGATCACTCCTAAAGAAGTTATAAAATGAAGTCTTTGTCCTCTTAGTGCAGCTGTTAGCAGGGATGGGTTAGCTAAGATACTATATTCTCGATATTTATCTTATCAGGGATGGCTTAGCAAGCATATAACAATAGTTTGGTTTTGAACGATTCTGTAATAAAACTAGATACTTGATATTTATGTTATTGAATATAAGTGTTTAGTTAGTTCATTATTTAATTACTTTCAATGAATAAATACTGATGTCAAAGAAATAATTGTTCATCAGTTTTAATGAATAAATACTTATGTCAAAAAAACAATTGTACATCACTTTTAATATATAAATACTAATATCTCAAAGGCAATTGTACATCATTTTTAGTGAAGAAAAACAAATGTCAAAATGGTTGATATACATAGATTTTTCCTAAAAAACTGATGTCAAAGAATGACATTTTCAAGTCTAAAAGGAACATAGACATCACTTTGTTTGGGATAAAACTATGTCTAAGTGATAACATAGACATCACCTTTTACTAAATAAATCGATATTTAATAACTAATTTTACATCACCTAAATAAAAATATTCCATGTCTATGTGGAAAAAAACATAGCTCATTATATGTTTAATTTATTGTAATAGGTGCAATTTATTTATTAAATTATTTATTTCTCACATTTTTTGTAAAAAAACAATGCATGGACATCAGTTTTTTTTCTAGAAACGATGTCTAACCAAGGACATCGGGTTATGGCCGATGTCTAGAATAGACATCACCGACATCAACATCGGTTGCCAAACAACATAGACATCGGCCAAAAACCGATGTCTATGGACATTTTTCTTGTAGTGAGACCTCTTCATCAAATCGATTGTAACAAAAGTACGTAATAACTACATTAACAAAATTAGCTAATTATTTTTCTACCATTGATACATATTTATATTAGAAACTAAAGTATCATAAATCATCACTTAAATATTTGAATTTGATATAGTGATGTATCACCGGTACCCCACTATTATATTCACCAATCAATATAAACATACATGATTAAAATTGATAAACACACAAATAAAAATTATGGTAAAAAGACTTTGCCATCCCATCTCACATATGGTTAAGAATCAGATTTGCAAACCTCCATCACATCTTGAACCACAAATAGATTAAGCTACCAATCCACTTCGAACACGTTCATTTAATACAAACAGAAACATCCTCAGACTACACCTGTCCAATTCCCTGCTCACAATTCAAATTATTATACATGTAAATGACAACATACCATTATTACATATTTCTAAAATAAAACCCATCAATTTCGTATTCTTTTTTATTATTAAATTTCATATCCAGACTCGTTAGAAAATGCAGACATAATTCAAAGTAGAAAGAAACATTGGAAAAACAGAAAGGAATATAGGGGATGATGTTAAATAAAGTGAAGAATCTATAAACATAATGTTATACAATTTATGCATTTAGTCACATATATGTGCTTCTTTGATGTTTCAACCAAAATTTTAAGAAAATATTGTACACAGACCATAAGTATATATTGATCTTGGTCGCTTCCATAGATTATACTAAAGGTTAGAGCAAGAGTGAACGCGTGTAGTTTATCCACACTACTTCTCCATTAGTTCTATCACAACACTTGAAAATCAATCCAGTTTTCCTTTGAGTTACCTCCTCTATTCATCGTATCATTATTCATTTTACTAATAGAGGACCATCAAATGAATTTAATTAAACTGAATTTCTAAATTACAAGTCATTATATTTATCGAGTTTACTTACATGCATATCACCATAATGAAATAGAAACTTCAATCCCCGGCAGCTCCCAGTGTTATTTAGTATTAGGCACCCGAGTTCATTCTAATATGTTAGACTGGTGGATATTTGATTTGAGAAATTCTCAATTGACATGTACTCATAATAAACTAACATTTTCAAATAGTAGTTTCTAACACTCATATACCACATTTGAATGTTGTCAAGTTATATTTTTTAGTATCATAAGTAAAACTCATTACCCGTAGTCCAATATTACATATCAAATGAAAATTTATAAAACCCCTTACACACACATTAGCCGATTAGAATGGAATTACCGGTGTGAGATACCACATAGCATATAGGCAACAAGGAGATTATATGATTTTCCAAAGACCTCTTCATCAAATGAAAAACGGATTATAACAAAAGTACTTAATAGCTACATTAACAAAATTAGGTAATTATTTTTCTACAATTGATACACATTTATATTAGAAACCAAAGTATGATAAATCATCACTTAAATATTTGAATTTTGATATAGTGATGTATCACCTGTACTGCACTATTATATTCACCAATGAATATAAACATATCCGATTAAAATTTATAAACACAAAAATAAAAATTATGGTAAAAAGACTTTGCAATCCCATCTCCCATATGGTTAAGGATCAGATTAGCTCAAGTTTCCAAATTATTGAAACAGCTCATTGCAATCATAAATCCTCAACAATATAACTAACCAACAATATAAAAGAAAATTGTATCACTAATTTTTTCAATTAATATGCATTTCTATTTCTCTAAAAAAACAAAATCTATATAATCTAAGGATTGTTCATGAAACATCATCATCTTAAAAAAATTAATTTCAATATAATGATATACCATGAACATCCTCAAATTACATGGATTTGAAAAACTATAACAAATTTTTGTTAACAAATTTAAATATTTTTACACTATCATTACATGAGAGGTCTTCTTACTATCATTCTATACAAGAATACATAAAAAATGGACACTCTATGATTTGTAATTTGTATATCAGGAACATAGATTATGTGCGTATTTATAGTAGAATACAGGGATATGAAAAAACTAAGTCAATAACATTACCATTGATTTCAAAGGTATGTTTATAGCTGGATAACATCGAGGAAATACAAATTTCATAAATACTCATTTAATTTGTGAAATCGTATACACATGGAAAAATAAAGTACAATTTTTTACATATATTTATATATAATATAGTTGGACTTTTTGTTATGATAATAATCTAAAAGACACATTTTCTATTAAATAATATGCAATTTTAATTGATGAGAGGTATTTATATATTTAAAAATAAATTATTTGAATACAATGCACAATGCACAATATACTTATTTTTTTTATGTTAGGTACAATGTAACTTAACAACAATATAAAACAAACATTTTTAAATATTATGCAATTTTGGATAGTAATAGATAGTATATCCAAAAATAAATTATTTTAGTAGTAAGGGGCACATTTTTTTACAAAAATGATAAGGACAAATATTAAATAAGTAGTAATATATGAATATTTATCGATAATATATTTTTAAAATGAAACGATGATTTTTTGATTATTAAGATATATGCATACTAATGATTTGTTGGTGGTCCACCAAAAGGACATATGGGCTTTTTTGAAACTGGACTATACAAGTGTCCCTATTGGAAGGGTAAATGACTAATTGTTAATTGGCTCAATACAATATTATTTTGATCTCCTTAGAAATAAATTGAATAGTCCTCTAAGTTTGCAAAGTTGTTTAATTAAAACTTTTATATCTTTTAATTCTAAATAAATTAAGATTTGAATGTTATTAAATCTTATATTTATGAGCGTAAAGCCACAAAATTTACCTGCATCAAGTCACCAATGCCAAGTTTTTCACAGAAGTTGTAGACATAAGCCTTGAATAAATGGATGCTCTATAACATTTAGAAGGCTGATCAATCAATGATATTATAACTATTTACTTGTAAAGCTTCTTTAGCTTCTTTACCAGCAATATTAAGGTTTGATCAATCAATGATATTATAACTATTTACTTGTCAAGCTTCTTTAGCTTCTTTACCAGCTAGATTTTAGTAATCATTGCCAATTTGCTATTATTTACTTTAAAGATTACCCTGATGAAGCCTTTCATTATTTGTTCTAATAGCTTTTTTATACAACTTAATACATTATTAATATAATATATATTTTACTAATTAGAAAATCAAATAAATATATCTCGCTATTAAAGTATGGTCATGTCTTTTAATGGTTAAAGTTCATGTATGATATTTGGGTCCATGAACCTAGCATACCAAATTTACCTTTGCATAATTATTATGGTTCAAAATTTATACAGACTATACGTTGTATCCTCTAACAAGGTTTAATGATCTATATCTCTTTGGAAAAGGCATGATATACATATGCCTATGCTTGTATAATACTTATATAGTAAACTATACAATAGTGTAAATCATATATGCAGTAAAATAGTATGACTACATAGCTTGAGAAACATACCGCCCCGGACCATTTATAACCTAACCATGTGCTAGTTCTGTGATTTTTGAAATGACCATGATTTCGAGGTATGTACAGACTATATGCATAATTTGCACTATTTTAATGTATCAAATTTGATTGTGCAGGGTTGATAACTTGACATGAGCAATGAAAGCAGAATCATGGCTCACATACTTTACATGATACAAAGTGAGCACTAGCTTCATCCCTTTGCTTGGTTTTGAAGTAAGATTAATGTAAAGTCAATGACAATCTGGTTAAGTAGTGACAAAACAAGAATTTAAAATATCACGAGCTTAAAAAGTTTATTACATAATTTCTTTTGTTAGCGGGGAATGAAGAGAAGAACTCTTCTCTTCTAGTTTTAAAATTGATTTATTTTAAATAATGAGATTAATTTTGTAAACAGTTGTGTAAAACCCACTTAAAAAATGATGAAAACTGTTGTATGTTTCAGTGCACATATTTTTTTTAAAAAAACTATTGTCTTTTCATATTTTTTTGCAATGGTTTAAATCTTTTACACCATTATCTTTTTAAAAAAAATATTAATGACAACAGTTTTAACTAGTTAAAAGAAATTTATAAACTGTTGTTTATGAAAATATCGAATAAGTTAATAATAATGGTTTTTCTACAAAACCATTGTTGTTAAGTTAGGTAGACGTTAGTTGAATAAAGAAATAGTTGTTTAAAGAATTTTCTAATAATGGTTAGTATAGAGTACTCGTTGTGAATTCTTGATTGTAACCAGTATTAAAAAACGTTGTTGAATCTCGCTTATTAGAAGTGTATAAACAACCGTTGTCCAACCTTCGATCACACGAGTGTTGGATACACAACGGAAAAACTACCTTTCAGACAACTAAAAAAAAATAGCTGTATGATTGCAAAAATGTTGTAGTGTGAATCAACAAATTTAACAAATGCTCAGAAGGAGGCCTTAAAGGAGACTAGAAAGAAAGATGCAAACGCCCTCTTCTTTATTCAACAAGCTATATCAGAGAGCTTGTTTCCTAGAATTATGAGGGTTGCAACGGCAAAAGAAGCTTGGGAAGTTTTGCAAGAAGAATTCCAAGGAAATTCCAATGTAAGATCTATTAAGCTACAATCCCTCAGGAGAGATTTTGAGAACTTGAATATGAATGAGTCTAAAAATTTGAAGGATTATTATTCAATATTAAATGAAATTGTCAATCAAATGGCTTTGTACGGTGAAGTGGTTACCGATAAGAAAGTTGTTGAAAAAATTCTGATTAGCTTGACTGATAAATATGATGCTATGGTGTCCATTATTGAAGAAACCAAAGATATTAACACATTAAAATGTGGTGAGTTGATGGCATCATTACAGTCCCATGAACAAAGATTGATGAGACACTCCGAAAAATCCATTGAAAGTGCTTTGCAATGTAAGCTCAACTTAAACAAAAAGGAATCACCGTCTCAGAGTTATAATGGAGGAGTATCATCAAGAGGTGGCATGTTCAATAGAGGAAGAGGAAGAGGCCAAAGAGGAAGAGGAAAAAGTAATTATAACAGATGTTTAGGTGATGCAAGTCAAACAAACAAGTGTGAAATATGCAAACAAAGTAGCCATACGGAGAAGGATTGCTGTTTCAAAGGGAAGCCTCAATGTCATCATTGTAAGAAATTTGGACATTTGCGAAAAGATTGCAGGTTCAAAAATCAGCAGCAAGTGAATGTATCTGAAGAAAAAGAAGATGGATATGCAGTCTTTTATGCAAATTGTCAGGTCACAAATGAGAAAAGTAGCACTACATGGTTATTGGACAGCGGGTGTAGCAATCACATGACTGGAGGCAGCACAATATTTACAAAGATTGATAAAAGTATTACCCCTGAAGTGAAAATGGGAAATGGCATATTGGTTCAGGCAAGAGGCAAAGGTACGATATGTATTCAAACAAAGATGGCATATGATACATTAATGATGTTTTATTAGTCCCTGATTTAGATCAGAATCTACTTATTGTTGGTCAGCTCATAGAAAATGGATATGCTGCTTATTTTGAGGATGGTACTTGCACAATTTATGACAAAAATAAAGGCAGAAAATTGGTTGCAAAAATACAGATGAAAAGGGGCAGAAGTTTTCAGCTCATGTTCAATTATGATGCTGATTTGGCCTTAAAAGCACACCTGAAAGAGGAATCCTTGCTTTGGCATAAAAGGCTTGGACACATACATTCTCAAGGGCTGAAGGAACTGAAAAATATGGTGTATGGGCTGCTTCAAGTTGAAGATAACAATGAAGTGTTTGAAGGGTGTGCCATGGGAAAGCACCATAGAAATTCTTTTTAAAAAGGAGGATCGTGGAGAGCTGGGGGACTGCTGGAGCTTGTTCACAGTGACGTGTGTGGACCAATGAGGACTCCTTCACTTGCTGAAAATAGGTACTTTGTTTTATTTATTGATGATTACTCAGAATGACGTGGGTTTATTTTATGAAATATAAGTCTGAGGTCTTTAGCATTTTCAAAAAATTCAAGAAATTTGTAGAAACACAAAGTGGTTGTTACATAAAAGTTTTGAGAAGTGATAGGGGTAAAGAATATACCTCTAGAGAATTTAATAAATTTTGTGAAGATGAAGGAATTGATAGACAACTCACGGTTGGTTACTCACCTCTACAAAATGGAGTTTCTGAAAGAAAGAACCAAACTGTAGTGAATATGGCCAAATCAATGTTAAAGGAGAAAGGGTTGCCAAATTCATTCTGGGCTGAAGCAATTCATACTGATGTGTACTTCATTAACAGATGTCTAACTAAGGCAGTTAAAAAAATGACTCAATTAGAAGCATGGTGCAGAAAGAAGCCTTCAGTAAGCCATTTAAAGATATTTGGTTGCATTTGTTATGCACATATTCCGAAAAAAAAGACATAAACTGGAAGACACAAGTGAAAAATGCATTCTTCTTGGTTACAGCTCAAAATCAAAAGGATATAGGTTGTATAGTTTAAAGAAGAAATCAATAATCATAATTAGAGATATGTTGTTTGATGAAGGAGCTAGCTGGAATTGGGAGAAAGAAGCATGTCAAAATCAAACTATTACATTTGAAGCAGAAGCTCAAAATGAAGACAAAAATAATGATCAGTCATCACCAGCATCATCACCATCTGATCCATCTTCACCTACTGATCCATCATCACCTTCAAGTGATAGTGCAAGATCGTCAAGTTCAGGAAGTACTCCACTGAAAATGAGGTCTCTTGGTGATATTTATGAGTCGTGTAATTTTTGCATGACTAAACCAACGAGTTTTGAGGAGGCAATTAGAGACGATGTTTGGAAGAAGGCAATGGAAGACGAGTTTCACATGATTGAAAAAATAAGACATGGCAACTCGTTGAAAGACCGAAAAATAAAGAGGTTGTGGGTGTGAATTGGATTTATAGAATAATGCACAAGTCAGATGGTTCTTGGTTAAAAATAAAGCGCGTCTAGTGGCCAAAGGATATTCATAACATAAAAGAGTTGATTACCTCGAAACATTTATACCAGTAGCTCGAAAAGACATAATATGAACCCTCATTGCTCTTGCAGCTCAAAAAGGATGGAAATTATATGAACTTGACGTGAAATTAGCCTTCTTGAACGGAGATTTAGAAGAGAAAATCTATGTAGATCAGCCAGATGGTTTTGTCATTAAAGGACAAGAAGGAAAAGTTTACAAGTTGAAAAAGGCATTGTACGGGTTAAAGCAGGCACCTCGTCAATGGTATACCCATATCGACAACTACTTCCTGGAAAATGGATTTGTTAAAAGTAAGAGTGAGCCAACTCTCTATGTGAAGAAGCAAGGTATGTCAATTCTTATCGTTGCAATTTATGTTGATGATCTGATTTTTACTAGCAATGATGAGCATATGATAAATCAGTTCAAAGTGATATGATGAAGAAGTATGAAATGAGTGATACGCTGAAATGATGTTAAAAAGGTTTAATATGTATGGTTGCAAAGCAATGGCAACACCTCTTGCAGCAAATGAAAAATTGATGAAAGATGACGGTGGAAGAAAAGTAGACAGGACTTTGTATAGAAGCATTGTTGGAAGTTTAATGTATCTTACGACAACTAGGCCGGACATTATGTTTGTTTCTAGTTTGTTGTCCAGATATATGCAAGATCCTAGCGAGGTTCACCTTGGAGCAGCCAAACGAGTTCTTCGTTACACGGAAGGAACTGTGGCATATGGAATCAAATATTTTAAAGGTGAAGAGCTAAAATTAATTTGTTTTTGTGACAGTGATTGGGCAGGTTCCAGAGATGACATGAAGAGCACAACAGGCTTTGTGTTTTCATTTGATTCAGGAGCATTTTCATGGCAATCAAAGAAGCAATATTCAGTTGCACAGTCATCCGCAGAAGCTAAGTACGTAGCTGCTGCCCTGGCAACATCACAAGCTATTTGGTTGAGAAAAATTCTGGAGGATATTGATGAAAGGCAAAGAAACGCAACAGAGATGCTATGTGACAATAAGTCAGCCATATCTATGGCAAAGAATCCTATCTACAATAGTCGTACAAGGCACATTGCTGTGAAACATCACTTCATTCGTGAGAAGATCGAGGAAAATGAGATAAAATAGTCTATTGCAAGTCTGAGGAGCAAGTTGCTGATATATTCACAAAGGAACTTCCAAAAGAGAAGTTTCAAATGCTGCGTAATCTGCTGGGAGTTCAGGAACAACACATTAGGAGGGAGTGTTAGAAGTAATGTGTTTTTTTAAAGACGTAGTTATCCTATATAAATCTGCTTTTAATATCCAGGAAAAGGAACACTTCTTTCCCTGGTGGTTATGTAACTCAACAGCCACAACCTTGTAGTATATGTGGTTGTTATCTAATGAAATAATATATACTTTTCCAGTACCTTTTTCTCTTATAATTCATGATATGTTTAACAAATAGAATATTACTACAATATCTGAGACACTCTAATGCTTTTGACTAGAATATCATAATATATCGACTCTGAACTTTGGAGTTTCTCTTAGTTTCTTTTGTTTAGAACAGTTTAGGAGAAAACTTCCATGTCTCCGTCAATTATAAATTTTGTAGCTATATTCATTTTGAAAGCATAATATTTTTCCTTCAGCCATACTTTTATCCGAGGCAAACCATAAGCTATCACTCATATGAGTTTATTTAAGGTTTCAAAGTTGAATTTCAATTTATTTAATCTACTCGGTAGTATATGAGCTTTGTCCTTACAGTTATCTCTTAATCTTTTTTTCATTATAAAGGGAAATCGAAACACAATGCCTGTTTCAAGAGTTTCCCTACAATCCCCTAATGGGGCTACTCGGGGTCAGGTTTGACTATGTCTTACCTACTCAAAATTAAATAAAATATGTTATACAAGCTGTACCATTTTAGTTTAATTATATGGAGTAAAGTAAGTGTATATATATATTAATAATTAACAGGCTCATGACATTCACAATAAAGAGCTACTCAGAAGACGGGTCAGCCTGAGGAGAAGGTAGAGCTGATATTTTGGTGAATTATATTCATGTGACTTGTTTATAAACTTAACATACCTCTGATTCTTGGAAACAAAAATAATATTAGAGCATATAAAGAAGCCTATATACACTAATTCAAATCTATGTTAACGCATAATATGGGCCACCTAGACACTTCATTTTGTATAAAGTTGTAACTAATATCTTTATAATATTTATATTACACATTACACAATTATGTTGCACAAACTTTATCTAGCAACTATTGTGCAACTAAAGTGAATTTGATAGATTGTTATGGATGATAGAATCTTATTATATAATTTTTCATATGTAAATAAGATTGCTGCATTCCTCCTTTATTCGTGCTAGTCTCACTGTGTTGGTAAGTAGTATATTAACTACAGTTGTATAATAATCATGGATATTCCACCTGTTGTCTGTACATATAATTCTTCTTAAAATAGGAAAAGAAGAAAATCTATTTATGCTAAGCTTAATTTGATTTTAACTTTTCAAGCATATATCTTGGAAATGTAAAATGATCTGGTTCAATGCTTATGAGGTCATGAATAAGTTCTTTAGCCTGGAATTATTATTTTTTTTGTCAGTTTTAGCTTGGAATTGCTGGTTACTTTATTTTAGCATCTTTTTATTTTTTATTTTTTTATAATGTTTTTTCTGGTCGTTAATTTTATCTTCACTTAGTTTTCATACCAATTTCTCAGGTTTATAATATGATGGTAACAATGGTATCAAAAAATATTCCCTGTATGGATCAAAATGATAAAACAGCTAGAGACCAAGTTGAAATTTCCAAGGCTGCGGACATTTTAACAATAGGAAAATAGTTATCTCAAGTTATTTCTTTTTTGTTCTTAGAACAGGTAACTGTGTACCATGTCTTATTGGCTATGCTTTATTGGTTCTCTATTTGGATGGATAACTACAACTCGTTGACACAAGTAGCTACTAAGTCGAGTCCTCAGTTTGGTGCGCATTTGGTCATTATAGATTTAATTGCAATCTTTTAGTGATGGACTTGTTCCCAAATCATAATGCATTTCTTGTCTAACGATCTAATGAAAGCTAACTGTACTGGATTTACCTTTGGTTATAAGATATAGCTTTATTTGATACACTACAACAAAATAGGCCAATTACGATGGCCAGCTTACGACGGAATAAAGTGTGCGCCCAACTTACGACGAAAAAAAGTAAAACGTCGTAATTATTTATGACGAAACACAAAATCGTCGTAAGTTTAGTATTTTATTAATAGAATTTTTCACGCACGATTAAACAAAATGAAAATTATTTGAAGTTGCTACGATTTAAACATTTGTTGTAATAATTATTTTTATTAAAATTGAAAAAAAAAATATTTAATAAAAATTTACAACGAAATATGTGCGATGAAAAAATCGGATCGTCAAATTTACGACATAAATTAAAATTCGTCGTAAGTTATCAAAGAGCGAAATTTAACTTTTTTCCAAATTTTGGCGGGGAAAATATTGAACATCCAATTTACGACGGAAATTAAAATTCGTCGTAATTATTCAAGATGGAAATTTAACTTTTTCCCTAAAATTTTGGCGGTAAATTTGACTTTTCTCAATTTTTTTGCAGATAATAATTTATGACGGGTTCTATCGTAAATTAGCATTTATTTGTTCGGGTGACATTTCAAGAATTTCAGTAAAAAATTAAATATTTTGATAAAATAATGTAATATGAAACATTGATTATATATAATATATATATATATATATATATATATATCATCCATACAGTTGGATCGTTCCAAAATATTTTTAAAATAATCGTAACACCAATTTAGGAATAAACACTAGTTAACAATACTATCCAACTGATGCTTCACTAGTAAATTGGCAAATGAGATAAAATTATTTTGACATTTAATTTTTGTAATGTCACTAATATATATCAATTGAAATCCATATAGTTATATTCAAAAATATTTTTAAAATAATCGAAACACCAATTTAGAATTAAACACTAGTTAATTGTACTAGTCAAACTAAAGCTTGACTGTTAAAATGACAAACCAACTAAAATTATTTTGATATTAAATTTTGGTTATATCACTAATATATATATATATATATCTATTGACATCCATGGTTGGATCATCCAAAAATATTTTTAAAATAATCGAAACATCAACTTAAGATTAAACACTAGTTAGTTATACTAGTCAAACTCATGTTTGACTGTTAAAATGGCAAACCAAATAAAATTATTTTGATATGAAATTTTGGGTATATCACTAATATATATATCTATTTACATCCATACGGTTGGATCGTTCAAATTTTTTAAAATAATCGAAACACTAATTCAGGATTAAACACTAGTTAGTTGTAATAGACAAACTCATGTTTGACTGTTAAAATGCAAACCAACTAAAATTATTTTGATATTAAATTTTGGTTATATAACTAATATATATATCTATTGACATCCATACGGTTGGATCGTTTAAAAATATTTTTAAAATAATCGAAACATAACTCAGGATTAAACACTAGTTAGCTATACTAGTCAAACTCATGTTTGACTGTTAAAATGGCAAACCAAATAAAATTATTTTGATATGAAATTTTGGGTATATCACTAATATAATATATATATCTATTTACATCCATACGGTTGGATCATTCAAAATATTTTTAAAATAATCGAAACACTAATTCAGGATTAAACACTAGTTAGCTGTAATAGACAAACTCATGTTTGACTGTTAAAATGGCAAACCAACTAAAATTATTTTGATATTAAATTTTGGTTATATAACTAATATAGATATATCTATTGACATCCATACGGTTGGATCATTTAAAAATATTTTTAAAATATCGAAACATCAACTCAGGATTAAACACTAGTTAGCTATACTAGTCAAACTCATGTTTGACTGTTAAAATGGCAACCCAAATAAAATTATTTTGATATGAAATTTTGGGTATATCACTAATATATATAAATCTATTTACATCCATATGGTTGGATCGTTCAAAAATATTTTTAAAATAATCGAAACACTAATTCAGGATTAAACACTAGTTAGCTGTAATAGACAAACTCAGTTTGACTGTTAAAATGGCAAACCAACTAAAATTTTTGATTAAATTTTGGTTATATAACTAATATATATCTATTGACATCCATACGGTTGGATCGTTTAAAATTATTTTTAAAATAATCGAAACATCAACTCAGGATTAAACACTAGTTAGCTATACTAGTCAAACTCATGTTTGACTGTTAATATCGCAAACCAAATAAAATTATTTTGATATGAAATTTTGGTATACCACTAATATATATATCTATTTACATCCATACGGCTGGATCGTTCAAAAATATTTTTAAATAATCGAAACACCAATTCAAGATTAAACACTAGTTAGCTATACTAGTCAAACTCATACTTGACTGTTAAAATGACAAACCAAATAAAATTATTTTAATATGAAATTTTGGGTATATCACTAATATATATATCTATTTATATCCATATGGTAGGATCGTTGAAAAATATATTTAAAATTTTGGAAACAACAATTCAGGACTAAACACTAATTAGTTGTATTAGTCAAACTCATGTTTAAGTGTTAAAATAACAAACCAAGTAAAATTATTTTGATATGAAATTTTGGGTATATCACTAATATATATATATATATATTTACATCCCTCTAGTTGGATCGTTGAAAAATATTTTTAAATTATCACAACACCAATTGAGGATTAAACAGTAGATAGTTGTACTAGTCAAACTGATGCTTGACCGTTATAATGACAAACCAAATAAAAATATTTTGATAGAAAATTTTGCTTATATCACTAGTATATATATCTATTGACATCCATACGGTTCGATCGTTGAAAAATATTTTTAAATTAATCAAAACACAAATTCAGGATTAAACACTAGTTAATTGTACAAGTTAAACTGATGGAGCATATTTTAAGATTTTATATATAATTGTCTGAAAAGTGTTATAATCATTTATTTTTAAATATCCTCCTTTAATTATGGAAGATTAGTAATTTAAAATTTTAAAATTGTCTAAAGATGGCAAAACTTTTAGAATTTTGGTTTTGTTTTAACCTAATTTTAAAATATTTTATAGAGTTATAGATAATAGATTAATAATCACCATGTTAAAATAATATTCTTTTAAGGTCACAACATAATGGAGACATTATATTTTACTTTCAATAAAATAATTTTCGTTATAACAATATTTTCCCCTATCATTTTAAATACTTTTAAATGTTCTAAAATTATGAATATATATGCCTACTAATATAATTATCATAAAGTCATATCATTTAAAATTTTAAATGAACAAAATTAAGAATTTAATTTAATTTTTTTTAAAAAATTATAATATTAAAAAAAATCTAGGTAATCTGTGCGGGTTTTAAGCTAGTATATATAATTTCTTAAAACATAAACAAAGAAAACAATGTGAAGTCGACCATATTGGAACAGAATAGAAAATAGGGTTGAGTAGAGCTTGAGACCTAAATTTTAAGTCTGTGGCCGCCGATTCAATCGCTTGCTGCTTGCAAAGTATATCGAAGATTCAACCGCTGTTATATATATCAAAGATTTAATCGCTGTTAAGTCTAGTTCGATTTTCTTCTAAAGTATCAAAGATTCAAGATCCAACAGGTATCATTGATTCATTTTTTCATTAAATAATTAGTATTTTGTCTCGGTACTTTGTAGTTTGTTCAATTAGAGGCAAGTTTCTTTATTTATATACAGTAATTTGTAATTACTTAATTACTTAATTTGTCTCTGTACTTAATAGTTTATTGTTGATGTTACTTAATTTGTCTCTGTACTTAATACTTTATTGTTGATGTTGAGAAGGGTTCCGATTCTGATTCAGATTCATATGGGTCTCATATTGAGAAAAAGTCTAAAGTATTGATGCCAAGAAGGCGATAGAAGAGCTACAGGCAAATGATGAAATGCTGATAAACATTAAGGAACAAGATGATGACTTTAGATTGCTCACACCTCAGGTTATTGTTTTTAACTTGCAAATATTATAATTGGTTGGAGTAGTTTTATTTATTGTTCATTTAGTATTTTTATCATTTGTTTTTGAAATTAGGACCTTCAAGAAGAGGCTCAGCAACCTCTGATCTTCCTGGTCTGTACTGAAACTGGACAACCGGTACTCTCAACTTTGTACTCATTTGTTCTGTACTCTCATAAATTTGCATTTGTGGGCATTGATGTGTACAACAAAAGAAATGCAGGCATCACTAATTATCTATTTTAAACCTATTGTATTATTAATGGAAACCGAATATATAGTATCTTTTCTGTGTGTCTGTTTATATGAATAAAAGAAACTGGTTGTGATAAATGAGCGAGTTGCCTGGTTTGTATTTAGGATACCACCATTCATATAAATTTCATTATAACATTGTGCGTGCAACCAAAACAATTATGTATGTGAAATTATTTAAAATTAAGTTCAGCAATTACAGAGTCAAAATGTTGTTGTTAAGCAGAGGTATATGAAATTATGTATATACATTTTGAGCTTGTCACAATGAAATACAAAGTTTAATACAAATGCAGTGGTGCTGATTGTTAGTCACAAGTTTATATCAAAGTATAAGTCCTAAATAGCAATCCCCAACAACAATTATATTTTCATTACTATGATTTTTACCTTCTAGTCAAATTTTGTTGATATTTTCACTTGGTCAATAATGGAATTATACCTTATTATACAATTCTTTATATGAAATATCTGGATCTGTATTCTAGTCCTCGGTTCGGTCTCAAATTCCATACAATTCCCTTTATGTCAATCCCCTCACTGACCTCAAACATACTCGCAGTTCGAGCGAAGGCTGTCATGGAAACCTCGATAGTGCCTCTCGGAGTTCACATCGTTCTGACAACAAAGAGACACTACAAGAAAAGAAGTAAAAGCGACCACATAAAAGCGACCGACTATAAATTCCACCGAAATGGTGGCCTTTAAGGTCAACTTTACCTGTAAAAACATATTTAAAAGCGACCGCTCTCGGTGGAATTTAATGAGCGGTCGCTTTTGTTCGGTGGAATTTGAAAGCGGTGGCTTTTAGCCGGTGGCTTTATCAACAAAAGCAACCGCCAATATTTAGCGGTCGATTTTATATTTTGAAGAACAGGCGGGAAAATTGCCACCGGAACAAAGTCTAATTCTGGAAAACAAAAGCGATTGATCGGTCGCTTTTAAATTATTTATCAAAACAATATTAAATAAGGCCACAACGGTCATTTTAATAAAAACGACCGTTGTTGGTTGAATTTATAAAAATGACCGATTTTCGTGGCTTTTATAAAAACGACCACCTGCGGTGGAATTTATTCTTCAGAATTTAGCCCCTGCCTTATCCTTTATTCTCGTTTTTGTCACCTTCCTTTCTGTCTATCTTTCCTTCTATTTTACCATTTTCCTTTCTCATCAAGCTCAATCCATTAACTTCAAG
>NW_027419135.1:0-99568 GCF_009905375.1 Apium graveolens | reverse complement strand
CATTTGATGAAGAGGTCTTTGGAAAATTATCTAATCTCCTTGTTGCTAAAACAACTTACTGAATGTTGTATGATTGAATATCAAATGAATACATGGTGTAGGTTCACTCTCGAAGTCAGACCAGTCCCATGGCAATCTCTGATAATATTATACATCATTTTTTTGTGGATCTTGTACATAGAATACTGTTGAACTGTGAAGCCATAACATAGGTATCAAACTGTGGAATAATCTGTTAAAGTTTACTCGAGTCAGACCATATAAGTCTTTTTCCTCTTGATACCAACACAACAATTAAATAAAACAACATTAAATTCTCCCCAATAGTCAACTTCAAATATGTCCTCAATTGCTTCGTAGTAATTGACATCCCCAACCAGCGGGTTCTGATCTTTCAAACTTGCAAAACTAGTCGTCAACGCAGTCAAGAATACACCACTATTTGTGTCGTACATTACTATCCCTAATGTTGTATGGAATCTGTATCTATAATTATATATCCACTAAACCTTTTAACTGTTGGATTTGGTCCCATTGCGAGGACTTCTAATTCTTTTGAAACCTTTTATTTCGGCAACTTTTTCCTTTAACCACTTCCAGAAATCGTCAGTATGTTCTCTCTCCACTTTTTTTTTAGGTTTGTTTGACCATCAACAAGAGCTCGATGCTCCCTACAATAATCAGGTTCTTGGTTAGAAAGTAAATAAATTACATGTTACTTTCAAATTAATAACACAATTTAGAGTTCGTAAACTTACTCAATCAAACTCTCTATTTCTTGGTTTCCATAATTGAACAAGATATATTGATGACAAGCTTTCAATTCAGAATCTTTTAAGTGAACGGCTGTCCCATCTTTGTTTCTTCTTGTACCAATATGATATTCTGATTTCTGGGGATAACTTCCAAGTATGGTAGATAAATTGTTAGCTTCTTTTCCCTCGTCGCCATTCAAGAATCATGAACAAAAGGTTAAGCACTCATCTGCTAAATAACCCTCAGTAATGGAGCCCTCAGGCTTGCTTCTGTTACGGGTAAGACTTCAATTTAGCAAGATATCTCACAATTGGAAACATGCACCGTAAGTGTACTGGTCCACCTAACTATACTTCTCTGCATAAGTGAACTAGTAGGTGCACTATAATGTCGAAAAATGCTTGTGGGAAAATTGTTTCAAATTGACAAAGAATTTCAATAATTTCTTGTTGCAACCTAGAAAGCTCACTCAAATCAACGACTTTGGCCCAAATACCTCTTAGAAAATGCACCTAATCTAATAAAAGGGACCACAACCTCAGGTTTCATTAACTTTTTCACGGCAAATTATAACAAATAGTTCAGCATAAAATGCGCATCATGGATCTTATAACCGGTACTTTTCTCTCCTTCGTGTTCACATAACGACTAGTGTTAGATGCACAACCATGTGGCAGTTTAGCATTTTTCAGCACAGTGCAGAATATATCCTTCTCCTCCTTTGTTATATCAAAAATGGTAGGAAAAATTTCAACATAGCTCCCGTCACTTGATTCAACGGGATGAAGATCTTTCCTAATTCCCATTTCTTGTAAATCATATTGAGCATTGACATGGTCTTTTGACTTGTGAGCAATATTTAACAAAATACCAATTATTGTTGTCACAAATATTCTTCTCGATTTGCATAACATCAATATTATGCCAAGTAAATTATGACTCCAATATGGTAAATTAAAAAATATTGACTTCTTCTTGAAAGGAAAATCAATCTTATGCTTTTTTGCCCTAGTTTTCCCCCAAACTGATTTCTAAAGCCTGATAACAATTCCATACAGTCTGTTCCTGTCAAAATTTCAGGGGTGACTCCCATTTCAACTTCGCCGGTTTAAATCTTTTTTTATCGAACCGCCACTTATGATCGGGATCCAGAAACTTCCTATGGTTCATGTAGCACATCTTTTTACTATGCTTTAGATACATTGAAGAAGTCTCGTAGGTTGTAAACCGGACAACCGAGTTTACCCTTTGGTGCTCCAACCGGATAACATTGCTTATCCTGGGAAATCACTGATGGTGCAGATGACACCGACACGTAACCTAAAATTCCGACCAGTAAATACATCATAAGTTTCTATCCCTCCTTCCCATAACTCTTCTAACTCAGCAATAAGAGGTTGCATAAAAACATCTATATTATTTTTTGGAGATTCTGGACCAAAAATGAGTGTTGAAAGGATAAGGTTTTCTTGACGTATACATAACCAAGGAGGCTGATTATAGTTAACCAAAATTATTGGCCAGGTGCTATGTAAAGTATTCATTGTTCGGAATGGATTGAATCCATAAGCAGCGACACCCAACCTAAAATTCCTAATTTCAGACGAGAATTGAGGATACCTAGTATCCATTTCCTTCCAAGCTTCGCCATCTGCTGGATGTCTAAATTTCCCGTCATTTTTTCCGTCCAACTGCATGCCATGTCATTATTTCGGCAAACTCCTTGCACATAAACATCTGTTGCAGTCTTGGCTTTAGTGGAAAATATCGCATGATATTTGCTGGCACTTATGAATCAACTTCTTTGCATTATTATCGCGGGTCCCTTCTTTTTCCACTATGGTCCACCTTGAAGCACCACAAGTTTTACAAGAATCCTCTTTTTCATTCTCACCCCAATACAACATGCAATTGTTAGGACAAGCGTGTATTTTTTTATAGTCGAGACCTAGATCTGTAATGAAAGTTTTTGCGGCATTGAAAGATAAGGGTATGTGTGCCTGTGGAAAGGCTTCTCTTATCAACCCTAGTATATCCCCAAATCCCGACTCTGAAATCCCATTGGCACACTTTATGAATACAACCTAATGATAAAATTTAATCGCGAAAACTTTGCGCAACCTGGATATAAAGGCTGCTTTCCCTCCTTGACATGGCGATAAACATTTTTGACATCGTCATTTGGTCCACTAGTACAACGCAACATCTCATCTAGGTTATTTCCAAAACTCACATTGGTTTCAAAATCCATATGTTGTTCATCCCTATTTTCGTCGCTCTTAAGTGAAACCTCATAAATCCAATTAACATATAATTGAGATGGACCACTCCAAATAAGATGATTGTTGATCACATCTGCCCTCTGCCACTTCGATTAATACAATTCTTGCAAGGTCATAGTAATTCATCACCAACAGAGAATTTGGCAAATGCATTTTTAATAAATGTCTCTACCCCTCTAATGTACCGTCCACTATACTTTGGGAGATTTATCCAAATAATTTCCTCGTCATCCATCACTACAATTAAGAAGCATATAAATATTATAATATCATAATTTGTGTGTTTGTGTGTTTGCAAACTCAAACCTAGGCAGGCCTAGTCCAGAACACTAAATGACTCTGTGTTTACAAATTGGTATCTAACAAAATAGAACACTAAATGACTTTGTGTTTTCAAATTCCAAATTCTGCATCAGTCATGATTCATCACAAACATAATTTTATAAATCTTCAAGACTTAATGTATCATATTTATATAATCTTATTGTTACTAGAAAGAACATACGAAACATAAGGCATCAGATAAACACATCTATTTAACCAACAAGCATGAATCTATCATCATTCAATCATATTATGAAGCATGATAAGCAAAGGTGCCCAATTCAGGACGAAAATTGTACATCTTGCACCCCTCACTACGCCATATATTGGATTCCTGCAACCCTTCACGGTGGGGTTGCAAAGAAAAGTGTAATAGTAGCATTCAAAACCAATGTCTAGCGCAACCCCTCTTTTTTGAGGTTGCCGTAGAGTCAAAATGTGTTACCAAAATGACATATATAATTAAGATGATTTTTTTGAAATTAACTAATTAGTAATTTTTTACATAGAAATGAAATAATAATTGAAATATATATTTTATTTATTTTTAGAAGTTAATAATATTAGTGCAGTGATTTCAAATATTATAATGATAAATTGAATGCTTTATAAAACTTAACAAGTGATTAATAGATTTATTTATAATATTCACTACGCCATAAACGACCTTCTAACACATTATTAAGTAATGTTGCCATAGAAAATGTTGCCCCAACACAACATTAATCTAACCTATTACAACATATTTTAATTATATTAACAAAGAAGTAAAAAATGTTGTCAAGTCTATTATAAATAAAAATATTATTTTTTTATTAAAATTATGCTGACGTGTCACTGGGTTCTCTACAAGTGGGTCACATACTGCTGATGTGGCAGCTGTGAGAGAAACAATTAATTTTTTAGCTAATAAAAAATTATAAAAAACTTATAAAAATAAAAAAGTAAATTAAATATATTTAATAAAAATCAAACAAGTGTTATAAAATTAATTAATATATTTTAATAATGTAAATAGTTGTAGAGGGATTTGGTTAGCGGGAAATATACCGCCTACTAACTTTGGGGAAAATATTAAGCCCCTCCTCTCAAAACCCTACCTACCAGCTCGCAGGTGATACACAAATTTAGCCTATTTTTACACAAAATTAATAAAAATAACCAATTTCTGAAAAGTTGGCCAACTTTGGCCGATGGGATACCCAACTATGAGTGGAGTATCCACTTTATATAAGATACCCAACTGGCAGTGGAGTATCCCATATATGAAATACCCAACTACCACTGACTATCTTATACAAATTGGGATACCCAACTGACAGTGGAGTATTCAATCGGCCAAAATTGGCCACTTTTTGAGAATGACTATTTTTGTTAAATTTTTTCAAAAATCAGCTATTTTTGTCATTTTTCCCAGCCCCCCCTGTTCTCATTCACAATCCTAAAAACAGATATTACAATTCTATCTCTATCTCTATCTATTTACTCAAAGCTATACAACACACACTTCTCTATTCACAATAATCAGTTTTATTCTACAGACTCTAGTGAATCAGATTTGATTTTCCCATGATTTGATTGTTATTAAAATTGGATTCAGTCACAAGTCCAATAATATCAGAGATTAACTCAATTACTCTGCTCAGATGCTCTCCCAACTTCGCACTTCCAGGCGCTCTATCTCTCTCCCCCTCTGAGTCACCACTGTATGAGAGATTAGGATTTAGGTGATGTTATATTGGAGAACTCGGTTTCGGTGTTTTCTTGTTTCTATTACTATTTCTGTTGCTTTAAATGTTTTGTTGTATTTCGTTTTCTCGGGACACTGGTTTGTGTAATTTACAGCTAACGAGATATTGGGGGTGGGGATGGAGTGTGTTAAGTTATGTGATGTTAAGTTAGAGAACTCAGTTTTTTAGGGTTTGTGTTACATTGTTACTGTCTATGCTCCTTTAATGTTTTATTGTCTTTCAGGTTTTTTAGGACACTGGTTTTTATAATTTGGGGCTAAAGAAATATGACTGACTTATTGTTTCGCGCCTTGCTCGGTAGTTTAGGTGAAGCTTTATATGTCCTTTACGTATTTTTTGTTTATAAGACTCGAGATATTACATTTTATTGTTTGGGTATGTAATATGATTGATTTGGGAGTGGGATCTTTTGGTGTTAGATTTAGTATATTTATAGTTTATAAATGTTGATCTCTTATTAATTTGTGTACACTTGTTTTAGTTTTTGCGGAATGTTTTATTAATTTGTTTATGAATGTTGACTCAGACACCTTTGTTCTTTTCCAATCTGTTCTGTTTTTCTATGCCAAAGTTTTGTCAGAGGTAATGCTAGATTTATTTTCGTCAGTACTACTCTATGTCTCTTATTAGTAATTCAATATTTTTATTGAATATCTTCATAGATACAGTAGGTCTTCTCATGCTCAAAAATAATAAAATCTAGGCTGTCAATTGAAGTTATAAAGTCATCTTTTCTAGTTGTTAAGCTTTAAATTCATTTTGCAGGGTAGTAGACTGGGCATAACAACTGTTATATCAACAGACTCAATTCGACATATGATGAGGAGTTTTGTTGATGAGAAGCAAAATCCCTTAATTTGGGCTTCCACCTGCCATGCTGGGGAATGTTTTGATCGTGTGGCTGTCGGAGAAGCTAATTTTGTATATAACAGATATAATAATACATCAGTTTATGCTTACCTTTCTCTTAAACAGTCACGGTCACCAGTGAAATTTTGTAGAGTTTTTCCACAAGGTTATTGGAGGAATGCTAATATTGTATCGATTTTGCAGATAGGAAAGCTGATATCGAGCAAAACTGTGAGAAAAGAACTTAGAAAACATCAACGTGTAGCAGCAGAAAGAATGTGTGACATCTGTCAGCACAATGTGCTCCCTGGTAAAGATGTGGCAACTCTTATGAACATAAGACCGGTAGACTCGTCTGCAGTAGCAGGAATGTGAATGGGGTAAATTTCTGCCATGATATTTTTTAGCAGTATGACCATCTTTTTCATCTTGTTTATTCTTTTCTGTTTTGTAATATGCTTCCACCTGCAGGCTTTTCATGTATTTCATACATCCTGCCTTGTGCACTTGATGCTTCTTACTGAGTTAGAAATTCATAATAATCAGAATGCTGCTGGTTCTGAAGTGAAACAGAGAGGTCGGAAAAAGGTACCAAAGGAAATATAAAATCACACACAGGCGAGTACCAAAGGAAACTTCAGAAATCTTCTTGTAAGTTATAAACCAGTTGAGCTAATTACTTAGACCACTGCTATTATATGACAACTCCTTTCCTAGAGCAAGCACAATGCTAATGCTAATATGGATTTAAGTATTTATATATTTTGGCTACGAACGTGATTTTGCTGCTATACTCGAACTTGTAGTTCAGTGGTTATGCTAAAATGGCTACACTTATTGAGTTTATTTGTTAAAACTCATGTAACAAACATAACGTCCCTTTTACTTATTTGAAACTAATGTGGGAAGGATGGCTATAGCAATCTTTGGTTCAATATTTAGAACTAATTACTAATTATCCATTTAAGCAACATATACTAGTTTACGACTAAACTCTTTCTAACAGATATCTGATCACTATTTACAAGGTTTGCACCCGTGTAAAGGAAGGATGCGTGTATATATAATTATTTTAAATTTCAAGGTTCGCACCCCTGTTAAGGAAAATTGCGTGTATATATAAATTATATTAATTTAAATATCCGTGATTGACATTTACCAAAAAAATTAAGTCAAAGTACTGGTAGTAAAGCATTTGTTTTGGCAGGGTGGTGATCCTCTGGACTTTAGACTAGCAAATGCTGCTTCACACAGTGTTCAGTCTACTTCCTTGACAGATCGACAACCCGAGCAATTTGTGATCAGGTATAGCACCTTGTTCTGTCACTATTAAGTCTCAAGTAATATAAGAAAATTATAGCATCTAGTTCTGTCACTATTAAGTCTCAAGTAATATAAGAAAATTAGTGATCACGTAGATCAGATCATTATACAAGGAAGAACATGATACAAAAGTATAAGTACCACTTTAGTCCTATACTCAATCCACTTATCATTTGTAGATAGAGTGTTAATATATAGTTTTATGACATAATTATGACTAATTTGCAAGTGCTCAGTTATTTGGCTAGTATAAATTTTGGATACGTAGAATATATTATGCTTAAGTTGGCATTTTATCAGATTCGGTCTTCCAAAGTTTTCCTTCTGAATCAAGAGGGGGGGATATTGTAATATAAGTAACAACAATACTATCAGCTGGATTTGGGTTTCATTCATTTCAATTAATTTGGATTAGCTTCTTATAGTTTAATCTGGCTAGATTTGTTGAAGTCCGACAAACCTCTAGACTTGTGTGTGTTTCACTATTTGTGTTTCTTAAATGATATTACATCAGAATATATAATTATTACGTCAAAATAAATTAATACTAGAGAAACACTATATGGTAGTATATCTTTTTATTGATATGGGCCCTTAATTTAAATTAGTGGCCTAACTAATATCTTTGGTTGCAGGTGAAGAGGAAAAAGTTGCTCGAACAACAAATTGATATGGATGATGTAGATAAAACTATGGATTAAATAAGCGAGCAAACAGAAAACATGAAACAGATTCAAGAAACACTAGCCACTCCCATTGGTGCAACAACTGATTTTGATGAGGTATGTTGTTCACCTATATCACTAATTTTATTTTTTGATTCTTGTAGTCCGAGTTAGAATACATCATTTTCTGCTTATCAATGTTCCTTTGATTCAGAAAGTATTATTTTTTCTGAATGTCTTCTTTATGTTGCAGGATGAACTAGAAGCATCACTTGAAGAAATAGAAAGCGCTGAGTTGGAGGAAGAAATTCTTCAGCCTGTCGGTAAACCACCTCCTATTACTGGAGGTGGTTCTACCTAGTCAGAAGTGTTCTAGCAGCATTCTCGTTCTACTTTGTTTTTCTCAGTACTACAATGTTTAGATTTTGAATTGTAACTTTAACTTGTTTAAACTTCCGCTTTTGTTTTAAGGTTGGTAGACAATTAGTGATATAAGGATGGTAGTATGGTGATGGTGAAGGTAGTGGTAGTATGGGGAAACTCATGTTGTGATTGGTGGACTGATGTTGTGGTTGGTGGACTGGTGTTTATGATTTGTGGATTGTGCTGGTTTTAAGACAATGGTCTTATTTATGAGCATGTTAATTTATAAACAGTTCCTACAATTTTTTTTTGTAAAAGCGTTGCAATAGGTGTTTATAGTGTTGCTAATAATCACTAACAAATATTGCTAAAAATACTAAAAAGCATTGCAAAAAATACTAAAAAGCGTTGCAAAAAGGTTGCATCGATACCCCATATGTAGGCCCCATTGTGGGGTCCACAAATCTTGTACTGATAGCCCAAACCCTACTGTAACACTTTTCAAGACCTATTGCAACCCCATTGGTGTTGCAATAGCACGTTTCTGTAACGGATAACCAAGGATTGCAATAGGGTGTCGCCGGGGTTGTAAAAAACTATATTGCAACGCCTAAAATTGCAACCCCGAAAAAGAGTCGCCATAGCCTTTTTTTGGCCTTTAGCAACGCTTTTTTGGCGTTTAGTTACAGTTTCTTGGGGTTGCAGAATCCAATCTATGGCGTAGTGCTTTAAGAGATATACTAATTATTCAAAGGTGCCCAATTAAGCATGATAAGCAAATGACCAACACAGTTCGTTCCTATTGCTTGTTCTAATACATCTAGTAATGATGATACCAACAGATTCTTTATGAATATCCAATTTCATTTCTTTCTAGTTCCTAAACAAAAAATATAATGATATTAACAAAATCAAAGAACTTAAAATAAAATCAAAAACTAAAATGGAAGAAGCTAGGGGGGACAATGCCAAAACCAATTACCACTAAACATCTTTGAATACAAGTGTAAAATAATTAAACAATCAGTTCACTATAATCAACTGTAAACCATCTAAAATGAAAATAATCAACTAAATCCCCAATTCGACATCTCTAACCAACCAATTGACATTTACAAAAATTATATATAGGTATACTTAACATTTACCCTAATTTAGCATATACAACTTCTAAAAAAACACAAATAACACAAAGTCTAAAAAACAAATCGAAACCCTAATTTCAAAATCAAAATCGAAGAGAGAATAGGAACCCTAAATTCATAAAATAGAAGAGGGAATTACCTTTAACTCGACACCCTTCAAACCGAAACCCTAATTTCAAAATCAATCTCGAAACCCCAGTTCGAAACCCTAAGAAGAGAACCCCGAAAAGAGAACCCAAAATCAATGTGAGTGAAGAGAAGAGCCTAAGAGAGAAGAGCGAAGATTAAAATGAGCGAAGATTAATATATGTGTGGGTATTTACAGAGAGAAGAGCTAAGAGAGAGGTGCTTAGTAGAGAGGAGAGATTAATTTAGGTAAGTATGCTCACTAGAGGGAATTTCACTAAGTGAAATTTGGTAGATTGGATTGGGCGGTAATTTTGCCGCTCATCCAATTTTATATTACTAAATATATATTAATAAATATATATTAATATTTTAACTTATTAATTATTCACTTGAAAACATAAAATAATAATTAACTATTTTATCTTCGTTTTGATAAATTATGAAATTTAGTAGAATATTATTTATATTTATAAAATCAATATTTGACTGTTTTGCCTGATATAACCGTTTTGACCCTATTTCGGCTGATCCAAATCGATTTTTTTCCAACCCGATATATATTTGGGTTGGAAAAAAAGTCAACCCAATTAAATCACCACTGTTTTCGTTTACCGAGTTCAATGTTTAAACAATGTTTAAAAACTACAAATTGGTTTGGGTTATAAATTTGAACGATTCGATTTGGGTTGAAATTTTGAAAACCCGAATTAATTAGTTTGGGTTGCTAAAATGGGTCTCACCTGTACGGATACATAATACATATATTGGACCCACATCATAAATTCAATATCAACGTTAATCGTTATAAAATTTAAATTTTAGGTTTTAGGGTTTGGGGTTTGGAATATTATAAAATCTACAAAAATAAATCTTAAAAAATGTGTTTTAAAAATTAACATCGTTAAAATTAACATCCATATAGATTCATCTTCAAAAATTAATTTTAAAAAAATGCAACCTTCCTTTGTAACACTAACTAACTAGTATCCATATTTATTAATAAAATACCTTGTATATTACAAAATTCTACCAATTATATATAAATAAAAATAATCACATTACTAGAATCACTGACTTTTAAAATATGTAATGATGCATTGTTAAAAAAAAATTAAAAAAAATTAAATAGTTAAAAGCCTCATTTTTATTTAAATCAAAATTTTAAATGCAACATCACTTTACGTTTTAATCATGCAAAACACAACACAAGTACTGCTTTGGTACAGTGGTTGGCTCCTTACTTTGTTAGAATGGAGTTGCTGGGTTCAATTTTCATTGACTTCATAATTTTTAAAGTGACAAACAAAGAGTCTGAGGTGGCACAAGTAACCAATAATATGTTGCCACATGTA
This sequence comes from Apium graveolens, assembly GCF_009905375.1. Taxonomy (NCBI): domain Eukaryota; kingdom Viridiplantae; phylum Streptophyta; class Magnoliopsida; order Apiales; family Apiaceae; genus Apium; species Apium graveolens. The sequence continues at coordinate 88,629 of NW_027419135.1, read as the reverse complement.
CTATAGTTAATTGTTTAAAATTAAAATCTATTTTTCTAATAAAATTGGATTTTTTTTATTACTTTTTAAGAATAAATAATTTTTTTAGGAAAATCCTATAAACAGTTTCCATAAAATGGGTTTGGATGTTTTTGGATTGAAACTAAGTCAACATCGGGTTAGGAAATCGGGTTAATGGGTCGTCAACAACACAACAAACTCACTGGAAAATTACAGAATCCGACGAGTCTCATCTTCCTACCTTCGCACAACCACGAATCATGGTATTATACGTATATCAGTCCCTCTATCAATCATCTTCAATCCCTCTGTCAATCATCTCACTAAACAACCCTCCACCACTCTTTCCCCCTTCCCCCTACACAAAACTCTCCGAAGCACAATACCCACTCTTATCAAAGCAGAATAAGCATAAATTAAAGCAATCTCGAAAACTTTTTCAGCTATTTTACCAAATTCATTTCAACCACAACAACAAAAGCCGGCAATTCAAAACTTAAAAACAACCATAAAAGCCGGCAAGCCGACCTCTAAACTTGGCAACACTCAATTTTTAATCAAATTCAGAAAATAAATAGAAAATCGAGAAAATCGAAGCTTTTACATACACTCATTTATAAACACATAAAAACACATAACCCCAAAACTTAAAAACAAGTTCTATACGCGGAGAAGAATATGTTTGTATTCATAATATGTTTGCAAATGTACAAGGTGATTATGGGCCGGATTTGCAGCGGGGCCGGATTTTTAAGCCCAACACAATATGCAAGTGCAGCAACACAATAAACCCAATAATTTTTAAGCCCAATATTTAACAACAGTTATTTAAGCCTAAAGTTGAACTTTGGCCCAAGCCCAATATATTAGCAATGTATTGGATTCACTATAGTGAAGAAAAATAGAAAATTATTAACAATTTTTAAGCCAACTGTTATGACAAAGTGCCACGTCACCATGTGGTTCCACTAGTGCCATGTCAGCATGCATGGACCCATGCCACATCAGCAATATTATTATTTATCAAAAATGATTGCAACACATCCTCATACCTTTAGCAACATAACCAAACTTTAATTCTTCACCGACAGTTTTTCGATGTCTAAGCCAACATAAAAATGACAACGTTGTATTAGCCAAAATATGCATGGCAAATCCAACAAAAGAAATGGCAACATCAACTTTAAATGTTGTAATAGGCCATTTATGGTGTAGTGAAGTGTTTTCTAAATTTGGAGATATTGCAACAATTTTAAAAAAATGTTACAGTTGAACTGAGAATGTGTCAAAATATTGTGAAAAATTCGAATTCCCTTGCAACAGTTTTCAAAATACGTTGCCAACTCCAAAAATTTCAGCCCATTAGTTTCGCGGGCTCTCAAACAAAGCGGGCTTTCAAATTTTTTTAACCAAAGCACACATATATAAGCGGGATAAAATAAGACTTAACAAGGATACACTTGAACAAAAGAAAATACAAAAATACACTAAACAAAACAAGAATTCAGAAAGAGGCGAACACCAAATTACTCTCACAGATTGAAATTGGATGAAGAAGAATCTAGCTCAAGCATTTAAGTTTGAAGATTCAAGATCAACTAAGCAGGCATGTTCTTCCCTAAATCGATTATTATGTCAATTGAATTTTAAGTATGGTTAATTTGAATTTTTTTGAATCGATTTTGTATTATGTGTTTGTGTTTGAGATTGTTCATCAATTATTCAAGTGGCTTGTTTCGATTATGTGGAATTGTTTAATTTGTCTTGATGCAAATTTTTATGCTGATTAGCAGTTTCGATGAGTTAGGGCACAATGGTTTGAAAGTCAACTTAGGTTAGTCCTTCTGCAAATTTGGTTCGTATTGTGGTTTATAAGTTCCAAGATTGTAATCCTTGCGGTAGCAGTAGTAGTTATAAATTAATGGTTTACAGATAAATTAATGATTGCAGCTACTGTGGCTTGGGAAGCAGGCAGGCCACTGGTAATAGAGGAGGTAGACGTTGCACCACCGAAGAAAATGGAAGTTCGAATCAGGATTCATTTCACGTCTCTTTGTCATTCTTATGTTTACTTCTGGGAGGCCAAGGTATATTATATTGATGAACGTGTTCACTGCTAGCCTAAAAACTATAGCTAGTCATTATATGTACGCTTTTCCTAAAGGCTAGAGCAGATTTGTTTTCTCTGTTTTTTATCCATTACACTTGCTTTCGTTTTCTAACAGGGACATCAACCTCTATTTCCGTGAACATTAGGTCACGACTTTTATCCATTAAAAGTTTTCTTATTAAAAGTCGAGGGTATGTTTGAATTTTAATAAGAAAACTTTTAATACAAGAGAATAAATTTATGTTCTACTGACCTAGACTTCAAATTTTACATGTTCTCGACTTTGTGGTGTGCATAATTTTATCCTTGAACAAATTTTATTGATTTATATTGTTGGCTCCAGAGTCATAGAGAGTGTTGAAGATGGTGTTACAGCCCTCAAACCCGAAGAAAAAGTGTTACCTCTGTTTACAGGCGAGTGTGGGGAGTGCCGTCATTGTAAATCAAGTGAAAGCAATTTGTGTGATCTGCTAAGGATCAGTTTGGACAAAGGTGTGATGCTTAGTGATGGTAAGCCAAGGTTTTCGAAAGATGGCAAGCCTATCTATCAGTTTGTTGGAACTTTCACCTCAGTCATTACACTGTTGTTCACTCTGGCTGTGTTGCAAAGATCAACCTGGAAGCTCCACTTCATAAAGTGTGTGTTCTTAGATGTGGTATATCCACATGCACAAAAGTGTTTATCTTACCATGTTCTATATATATAATGGGAGCTCAAGTTGCAGCCTGAACTGAGCATGGTTTTGCTAATGCTTTTGTATCATTAATTTTTTAGGAATGGGTGCGGCCCTGAATGTTTCTAATCCGAAAATAGCATTAGTAGTTATTACCAGTGGCCCTTTATAAAGTTTCAATTATTAATGTAGATCAATTAGCTAGCCTTTTCTGTAAATCTTTTTTGGTATACTTATTTTAACATCCAATTTTATCTCTTATTCAATGGTTGACTTTCATTTTGTCATTTAATCTCTAACTTGTGTCACAGCAAGTATCTGTAGTTGTCAATACCTTATCAATTATGCAAATTTCAGTTGAAAGCGTAAGAGCTACTCTGTGTATCTTGCTCTATCTAAAGTTGTCATGTTAATAAGTTTTTCTTTATAATCTTTCTAAATTTAGTGATAGATTCAAGTTAATATCGATCTCAAGTTAATAATCTTTCTAAATTATGCAAATTTAGTGAAGTTTAATTCTCCCTTGAAATGGGCTAAATATGAATGTATTTGAGAAGTGTTGAATGGGCATCTCTAATGCTTCTCCTTTTCTCCTTTTTCGGAGCATTTAATTTATATATCCTGACTAACTTATGTTTTTTGTAGGAATTTTATTTGTGCCAGTAGAAATGGCTGAGTAGAACCAACTTCCAACTGTTTATCAGAAATTTTCTACCCAATACAATTTTGGTTCCAGCCTTTCACATGATGTTAAGGGTATCTATGAAAGCTTTTCTACACAGAGAAGCCATTTTTCCTTTGGGAATTATACTGGTGCAGGATTGCGGTACCCCACCGAATGAACATACCCAGCCACCCAGGACCTTCCATTAGCTTATTCTTCATATGTGAAATTTGTTCTAGAACCAACTAAGAAAGGGATTGCAGGTTTTGCCATCGATTTTCTCATGGATGGAGTCTCTACAGTTGTGCCCAAAACTGTTGATGCTCTAATTGAGCTTGTGAAACTTTTGATCCAGAACCAAGATAAATGCTTCTCATTTAGCGAAGAAGCTAAATGAAGATTACTAATATTAGTTTTGTTAATTAGTTAATTTAGTGTAGTAATTTATCCTTTTGTATTGATGTACATTCTCAATTATATGAATGATTATGTTGGAACAACCTTTTGAATGGTTGTTAATGGTTATAAAATGACATTGATGTTTGGTTTTGTGGCATAAAACATGTCTGGTTTAGTTTATTTATAGTCAAATCCTACTGATTTTTTTAAAAAATAATGTTGCAATTGTGTTCAAATATGTTGCCATTTACAATTACATCAGCTATAAAATATTGCAATTAGTTCAAAATTGTTACAATATTTTCAAATTTAACCTTAAATTTCATTGCAATTGGACCAATTAATGTTGCCTTAAGGTGGTTATTTAGCTGACAAAAACAACTATTGCAATAATTTTGCCGAGTTCCTGTAAAATACATTTTATTGCTATATATGGTTTATTGCAATAATATTTTGTTGTTGTAATATATTGCCTAAGATGTTGCAATAGGACCTCTGTTGCATTACCACCGGATGCAACACCAAAATTTTATATATTTGTTGCCATAAATTCTATTGCAACAGAAATAGCCCATAAGGCAATATATTTTTGTGGTTTCCATAGCCATTCTATGGTGTAATGCCAGCTACAAACCTTCTCCGGGGCACCAGACAACCAGAAAAGTAAATCCAATTAACCCCGCTAAAATCTTCACCCTTGAACACGAACTTCACCTGCAGAAAAGACCATTACCGAGAGACCAAAGAAAAGGAAAAACGCCAGCAAAATTCGGTATTTAACCAAACCAACAAACACACACTACGCCATAAGTGGACTATTGTAGTGCCTAAATGGTGTTACAATAGGCCCTAAAAGCGTTACACTAGGTCTATTGTAACACCAGAGGGCGTTACATATACGAGTATTACAATAGACACCCTAATGTAACATTTCACTGATATATTGTAACAGAGAGGAAAACATTGCAATAGACACCTACTGTAACACTAACAAGCCCAAATGTAACACAAAATGAGTGATACAATAGTTTGATCAATTGTAACTTATTGTAACAATCTGTTCTATAAATTGTAACACCCATATTTTTAATTAAGTAATAGTAGCATTTGTAATCTAACACTAAAATAAAACACACATTAAACTTTAATAGGCATATATAACATTTAATTTTAAAATTTGAAATACTTGTTCTGTTTAAAATCTACAATACATATCCAAAATACTACAAACACCATATAAAATTACAACAATACGATTGATCCATTCTAAATACTCCAAGCATATCCAAACTATAAGGAAAGTTATTAATACTTTGCAGCTATGTTGATCCCCTTCTTCCCATAACAAATTCTTGGCTTTTGCTTCTCCAAATAATCATTTCTCTCTGCTTCACCACATTTTCTTATAAATATCTATCCTCGGGAGAAATATGATTCATAACAAAAACATATCAAAGTAGGTTAGGGAGTAATCAGACTAATTACATATATTTAGTAAGTTAGGGAGTAATCAGACTATTTGCGCATACTTGGTAGTATCAAGAACCTGAAGGAGATGGGGGTTGCTCTCTGGTATTGTGCAAAAATGCAACACCTAAAAGCACAGTTCCAAATCCGGACGGCACTGAAATAATCAAATATACTAAGCATGCAAACTTTAACTATTCACAGGAGATCTGTATCTCCATCCTGCATACACGTGAATCATCAATTAATTGCATAGATATTTGCAAAAAGGAGAACATGATATATTTATATGTATCTCACATGTTCAGTGAAATCTAATAAAAATGGAGAATATTCTCCTTCCCATAAGTTCGACGCCACTTAGCTCCCTCACCAAGGGGATCAGTTCTAAGATAATACTTACCTTGTATCAGCAATTATGCATGTGAACTTATAAAAAATATTGTAAATGAAATCATTTACAGCCAAATTAAAAGAAAATCATATATATTAGAAGACTACTTATAGCAAACCAAATGATATTAGTAGAAAACCCGACATACACGGCTGGGAAAATGTATTGCCCCGTCATCAAAAAATTAGAAAGAAAACATCAACCAGAAAGTGACTTACAGTTAACCCAGCGCGCTTGTCAGAAAAAACAAACTGTGTCATTTAGTGTCACTGCAACACCTCTACCATCATCTTTAAGTAATCTCCTATAATTTTGAGATTGCCACTTCTCCGATTACGTAAAGGTATTGCATGAAGATAGCCTAGAGAACAGATACATTAAAGGTTAGAAAGCTTAGTTGAGTTGTTATTCTCACCAATTCCTCACGAAGTTTATTACCCTGCGGAAGTGCATAAGATTTTTCTTTAGTCAATTTTGAGATAAGGGCCCGTACCTATACCAATATAATAAATTTAATACCAAAAGTAATCAAATAAGATGAAAAAAATAACCAAAAACAAAGAAATGTGAACTTAATTGGACTACTTGGCAACAAAAAAGTGCCAGCAGCAGCACCGTACAAAACATTTTCAAGTCTCTAGCTAGAATATCACTACAAGAAATAATGCCATTTACGACGGGTTTTTTTGAACTAAAATCGTCGTAATTGCGGCATTTACGACGGAAAAAAATCGTCGTTTTTGCTTGAGTAGTAAGTTCAATTTTTCGTCACAAAATAAAATTGTGTCGGAAGTTGGGAAGCAGGGGCCCACATTCTCAATAAAATAATAAATCTACTTATGACGGAATATTCCGTCATAAGTTATCAATATACGATGAATAATAATGTCGTATGTTAGTTACTTATGACTGAAGAAACGTCGTATGTTTTCTTATGAGATCCATCTTTGATAAAATAAAACACAAATTTACGACACAACTATACGTCGTAAATTAGTAACTTATGACGAAATATGTGATAAACAACCATCGTAAGTTTGTATTTCCAGAATAGCCAAATTCTGATTTTTCAGTTTCCAGCCATGTTCGGCTTCCAATTTAAATTCTAAACATGTCAAAGTCTAATGCAATTATAAAGTTAACAAAACCTCCCTGGCAAAGTCTAGTTTCCTTTCCGGTAAGTAATTAAGCAACCATAGCAAAAAATGTGCAAGAACTACAAACATTGGACGAATAGTAAATGATAAAAGCAGAGACATATCTCATATAATTTAGCGAGAAAACCTACATAAAAATTAATCTACTGACATGTCTACTTCTGCATAAGCGGTCTCAAGATGGGCTTGCTCGGCTTCCTGAACCTCTTTCTCAATCTTCCTACGTTTCTTACACTTGTAGTACACACTCATGAAATAGCTCCATACTTCCTCCTACACTGCTCATAAAGCCCAATATCAAACATCTTCCAGAAACTCTTTTCATTGAGCTCTGACACGGCATGTGGCTGGAACCCATAGTTTTCAATTAACCAGCTCTTCAACAACATAGTACTAAAATGGACATCGAACTTGATCCCATATATTGTACTTGGAACCTATGAGGTTGGAAGTGACACTTCCCACAAAACTATCATCACCAGGACCTAAAATCCCCTTTGTTGATTGAACAACTATATACTCAGATCTTCCATTATGCCTTTTGTGGCGAGCCACTGCAAGTTTTCGATTGTCTTCCATGACCCTCCTGAGATAATCCATTAAAGAGTCAAATACTAACCTTTTCAAGGATTGTGACAGAGTATATGTAATTATAAATGCTCCCAAATAACATCTAAATGGTTGATTACATAGAATGACTACTGTGAACTGAATCAAATCACAGGACATATCAAACAAATTTCACTAAGGTCATGTTTATGTCACCTGATTATAATTAGCAGACTGTGAACTTGTTTGCTATGATTTCCAATATCAACATGTGTGACAAATTATAACCATTTCTCAGTTCCTATCTATGAGTTCACAATGCCTAGTGATAAGGCAGTATTTTTATAATCTCCCCGAAATATACTTGTTCAAGGTATTAGCACAAGTTTGACCAAATGAGTACAAATGATAAAATAGCGACTGCTTAGCGAAACATCCATTAATTTAGTGAAGTGTTTGGGAATGAAAGCAAAGTTGGAATGAGAATGAATTCTCAAACTAAGCTGTGTTGCAAGACAATTCTAACTACTATGAGGTACAATCTAAATATTCAAATGGCAAAACAAACCTATTACAGCATAACAGACTGACTATGGTTATTTTTTACTAATGCTTAATAAATTACTATCCAGGTCACAAACAAGAAACATCAACTAAGAAACCTTAATTATTATATAAAAACTAAGTCAAACATCCCAATATAATTAACACTATTATAAGAACCAAATATTTTAAACGCGAATTAAACATTATGCATCATGACATATTAATTATTGACAATGGTTAGTTGTTAATACTTGTAACAAATTAGAGCAACTACAACCCAACAATATAACGCTATTATAATGTAATTTATAGTGCAAAACCTACTCCAAGGCAACACTAACAAACATGAATAATCAACTAAGAAACCTCAATTATAATACAACATCCCAATACGATTAACAGTATTATAAGAGTTAAACTTGGAGAAAACAAGAAAGTGAAATGTTGTAAAACACGGAAACCTTACATTAGTGTAAACGGTGTACAAACTGCCCCCATGTAGTCCTTCTACAGATTTTTCTTTCACAATCACACAAGTGCACCTCCCAATGTCCACTGGCAAAGGCCTGCACAGCAATGTCCTGCAAAACAGGAACAGATGATCAATTTAAATAGCATCAGACCGGATAATTTTATTAATTTATCCAGGTTAAATATAAATGACAAAAAAAAATTATGTTAGAATAATTAATTTATGGTGTATTAGTAAATTTATCAATTATTAATTAGGCGAGATTTGAATGTACTTAACATTTCCACAACAAATCAAATTTAATTAATTCATCAATAATTTAATACAAAAAGATTTAAAAACCTATTGGGAATAGTAGACCAGGAAGAAGCCGGAGCAGACTCAGAATCCGAATAATCCCAAATCTTCAACAAACTCGAGTGCTCCGAATCAGCAGGCTCCATACTTCCTGATCCAAGTATAAATTCAGGTTCATTCATTTGCATACACAGTTAAAGTGAAGTTGGCTTCAAGGCTCTAGGCTTCTTATGAAACTTCTCGGTAGACACCTTTTTAGCCACGACTACTCGCCCGATATTCGGTTCCGTATTTTCCTTATCAGCATTTTTTACATTTTCAACTTTTTTAAGTGCGACAACAGTCTCACTACAAGAAAAAAGGCTAAAAGCCACCGGTTTAAAATCGGTTGCTTTTACCTATAAACGACTGAAATCGGTGGAATTTAGTACAAAATCGACTGCCTTCTATCGGTGGCTTTTAACCTGGTCGAAATTGTTTTTCGCGGTGGAATTTATATAAAAGCGACCGCTTTGACGGTTGCTTTTAATTCAAGTCAAAGTTTCACACAGCCCCTTTAACATTTTGGTTAAAATTTAAACTTCCCGCTTCTTGATTTTCACTGAATTTTAAATTTCCCGCTTACTTATTAAAGTCACTGAAGACGGTGGATTTTATATGGTCAATTTCAAACACAAAAATAGCTTGGAGCCATATATTCTTAATTCTTTAATATTGAAACCTGTCTCATTCATTTATCAATTTATCTAACCATTCACATTTAATAACTTGCGTCAAAACAGAAAAAATGAACAACCAAAAATGAAAAGACATAATTACATTCCCCACAAATCCATAAAAAACTATCAAATAAGTACCAAACAGCAGCTGCTACACCAAATAGCAGCTGCTACATCAAGTTTAAGTTAACTGCTACATAGTTTGCTTAAAAGTATCAGCTAACAAAAGTAATTAAACTTATAAAAACTACTCATAAAGAGGACAGTAGAACAAATTCGGGTCGAGATCGTGCTCGTCATCCATTTCTTGTAAAAGCCTGGTATGTTCCCCTGGAACTTTTTCTGGTGTATCATCCTACATAGACAAAAAATAACGTGCGTTTAAGTAATTATTTAAGCTCTTCAAATTCAAATTTCATATTCCAAAAAGCAGCTCCTTCTGTACAGGTAAAGTAACTGCACCATATATATATATATATATATATAAGTTTATTTAATCAGAATCAAGTTAGCTAAGTTGAAGAAAAAATGTTAGCATAACTTCTTCACTTCACAACTTACATCAATGTCATAAAGTAGAACAAATACACTAAGCACAAAATGAGTCTGTTAACCTCATATCTCACTTAATAAATGTTTATAAACTATCTATACAAGATAAAATACAAATAAAAAACATAATTGATATGTATAAAACCCCTCGCTTACGGGTGGAAAAGAAATATCTTTTGACAGTTTAAGCGTCAAAGCCTTGGGCAGGTCAGTAACACCGAACTTGGAAGATCAATATGGAAGAAAACAGACCCTTATCTAAATCAAGATTGTGACACCAAAAATAACAAATATAGCTTCCAAAAAGACTCTACTTATTCTCGTGAATAGAAATCTGAAGTTAACAACACTTATCAAATCTACAATCCACAATTAACACTACCATTATCTGAAACAAGTAAACATCACTAGATTCATCATTGTAAATGTTCCTTAACATTACATGTACATAAAAAATATAATCCATACAAAAAAGCTGAGAATTATCCCTCAAATCGGATAACAAAACCAGATGCAAGATCCAGCATCCAATTAACTTTATCGAGATTGTATTTCCAATTACATCTAAAAAACCTTAACACAATTGAAACAAAATTATCGAGAAATGAGAACATAGAGCTTCAAATTAAACAGGAGTTAAATTTATAAAACATTTCAAACAGATGTGAAAATAATTAATTCACTAATTACACAAACCCTAATTTTGATTTAGCTGAAATTATTCTAATCACAACCACACAGAGCAAGAAATAAAGATTCAGATGTGTAATACTAAGAAATAAAGATTTAGATGTGTAATACTATAAACCCTGAATCTGCTAATCTGATACATCAATTGCTGAAATTAAACTTCACAATTAAAGTTAAAGTGTTACCTCCATAATAAATTTCTCAAAATTCTGCATCACTTGATTAATGATCTCATTTGCAATCCGCATATATTGGTCCCATGATGATTGTTGCACCTGATTGGTATTGTCTGGAAAAGCTATAGTGGCTGATTTTTCAATCAGTTCATTAAGTTTTGCACGAGGAACTCGATCCATGCCGTCTAAAGACTTCACCATATTGGTCACTTCGGATAGAACCCTGCGGATAAGTGAGTATGCATTATCTGGAATGCTTGTTTGAGAGGCCTGAGCGGACTGAGATGTCTTTAATCTAGCTGCCTCATCAGCTCCCAATAACTCCGATAAAGAACTTCGAGGATACAATACGACTCTATTTTTCTTTGGCGTTCTTGCCTTTATAAGTAGTTCCAAGTCTCGCTTTCTTTGGCTAGCCGGTGATAGAGGTTCCTCAGGGTCTGATTGAGTGCTGACCATGGCCTCTAAAGATTCCTACATAATACAATTTATAAAAAACAATCCAAACATAAAGAAAAGAAACCATAATAGATATATATTAGTGCAAAAATTCAATTCACTGAATAAAGTTTTCAACAAACCATTATTTTTTTAATTGGTGTCTCCAAATTAGCATCCAATTCCTACAATAAATAGAAAACAAGTGGAAATTATAAAAGGTGTAATAAAAAGCAAAGTCGACAATTTAATCTCAAACTAATATTCTGCCTCCACCAAACTTCAAGAAACAGTAGTGCTATTTTTCTAACTCCCTAACGAAACTAATTTATGCCTAAGTATCGACTGACTTTCATAATTTAGTATAAATTTTTTATATGTCCTCACTTTTAATCACTTGCTAACTAAAAAAACAGTCCATTTACTACAATTTAAGTCATTGCCATTTTTGGTATTTAAATGGTTCATAGTATTGAATAAACAGAGTATGATATAAACTCTACTGAATGCTAAACTGTAACTTATAAGTCACTGAAATTTTAACCATATAGTAACAAAAGTAAAATTTCAATTTTAACTTTACTTATTTAACTCAGAAAATACTGATTCTACCACAACTAACTATTACTGCAAGGACTGATACGAAACAAAACGAATTCCAAACTCCCTACTGATTGGACTGCATTAATAAGATTATAAAAAACATTCATATACGCCTATATTGGGACCAGGATTAAATACCAACGTTAATCAAATAATTAAAATCATAAAACAAAGCATCATAAAAATATTATGAATTTACAATCCATAATAATCTAAAGAGGATTAAAATCATAAAACAAAGCATCATAAAAATATTTTTATAAATATAATTCACCAAAAGTTAATTTTGTAAAAACTTTTAAATTGAAAAGGTATTTTAGAAAAAATATATATTTAGAATCAACTAGTGAAAGTTTAATTCAGTAAATTCATATTGCGACAAGAACTAATCATAATTTGGATAAGAAAATAGAAACAATATTATGCTCTTATTTTATAAAGATATTTTGAGTTATTCAGCTTATGGAATTTTTATTTTTTTTGAATATAACAGCAACCATAAAAAATTATTATTACCGAAAATATATTATTGTGATATTAAATATATTTTATTAGTTCATGATTTGAGTTTCTCGGTATATAATATTTTCTTTTTTACTGATACTAAATAAGTTGTAAAAAATATCTAAATTTTAACTTTCTTAGTTGTATTTAGGTGCTTGCTTATAAAAATATGGTCCACTGATTATTAAATTCAAAATATGTGGCATTAATTAATTTTGCAGTACCATAATGCTATGCCACAAAATAGATTATTACTATCCATTCAGGCCAAATTGCAGAAGGCTAATAGTGCTAATTCGAGTTCGGTTCACCCAATGAGGACATTAGATAATGATCTTGATTATAATAGTAATGCTAGTTCATCTAACTTTGAATTCCCTAAAGGCGAAAAAACCATTCACAATTCATTTGGACGGTCATTATCTAGGCCTACGTCTTCTAAATGGAATGATGCAGAAAAGTGGATAATGAATAAGCAAACAGGACCATCTAATCATTCTAAAAGGAGCAATGTGCAAAGCCAGGTGACTCGCGTGCCAATAATGAATGGGATTAAAGTTGTTCCAGAGTATGTAAATTATGATAACAAGCCATCAGTTAAGCAAGTTGATTTATATCAACCTGCATCTCAGCTCAGTTTGGAGAAGTTTTCTTTTACTTTAAACAGACCTCATTCCGTTGCTGATCAAGGGAATGATACTAATGTTGAGATTGATCTGTGTCCTCATAGTAAAGATTTGACAGAAGTCGATAGTGAGGATTCATCTTGTTTAACGAGTTCTTTTGAAGAACCAAAAGGTATTCACTCCGGACAAATATATTTTCACTAATACGGTAGCTCAAAAAATGGAGAATAGTGTGTCCAATTATATGTCACGCCATAATCCCTCGGCTTTTGCCTAGTAGTGTTTCCCGGAAGAGGAAACTGTATTTGCTCACAAAGTATCTTTGCCCTTGATCCTCAATGTTGAGTTGTGACTGAATGTCTCTCACATCGTCCAAACTTTGTGCTTCTTCTTAATGGATCATCTTCTTCCAAAAAATAACGAGCTGTACCATAGAATGTAGGTTTACCACCATGCTTGAACTGGTTTGCCTTAACCAGCCCCATACATACCGGACATGCCAATTTTCCCTTAGTCGACCATCCATTAATCATACCAAGTGCTGGAAAGTCATTAATTGTCCACATTAATGCTACTTTCATTGTGAAATTTGAACGTGACACCCTATCATATGTTTCCACCCCGGTACACCACAACATCTCAATTCATCAATTAGTGGTCGAAGATAAACATGAAAGTCTTTTGTCGGATCATTCGGCCCGGGAATGAGAAGAGGCATAAACATGTATGGAGCTTTTGTACACATGAATGGTGGAAGATTGTAAACAACAATAATCACAGGCCACACCGTATAGTCCCTTGCATGTGCATCTCGAAAAGGATCAAATCCATCACTAGCAAAGCCTATTCGGACATTTCGTGTTTCTTTTGCAAATCGAGGAAATCTGTGATTGAATTATTTCCATTCATCTCCATCAGCTGGATGACTTAATTGACCCTCAACTGCAGCTCTATCATGATGCCATGTCATACATTTGGCAGTCTTCTCGGACATGAATAATCGTTGTAGTCTCAATATAAGAGGGAAGTATCTCAAAATCTTCTTCGGAATCAACGTTTTCATAGAATCCTTCTGCGCCTTGTATTGACCTTCGTGATATATATCACAATGTGTTTTCTCACTATTTTCTTTGTAAAATAACATGCAATCATTCACACAAGCATCAATTTTTTCGTATCCCATACTCAACCCACTTACTAACTTCTTCACATCATAGTATCTCGTGGGCAACTTGTGATCTTCAGGCAACACCGATCCAATAAGTTCAAGTAGCTCATCGAATCCCTTATTACTACAACCATGTCTATGTTTGAACTTAAGTAGCTTACTCACAAATGATAATGTTGTGAAACTTGTACAATTTGGATAAAGAGGTTCAGTAGCACTGTCAAGCATCTTGTAAAAACTTTTTGCTGTTGCATTCGGTTCTTCATGCATATTCTCAAAATTATTATTTGCCTCGGCAAAATCTCCAAGCATTTCACGTGCATCATAAAAATCATCATGCATATTATCAACATTCATGGAACTCATCCCAATGTCAACCCTTGATCTAGCACTCTTCTCATGAAAATACCATGTTGTATATGCGGGCATGATGCCATGTCGATATAAATATAATATCACATCATCGGGATTTTTTATATAAAAATTTCCATATTCGTTGCATGGACATCTTATTCATCCCTTTGAATCATCCGTATTTGCAATGGCAAATTAATGAAACCATTAACACCAATTTTGTACTCTTCCGTTATATTTTTACTTGCATCAAATCGACAATTCATCCAACTACAATCCGACGTCATCTACAAAGTGCATAGATAGTATAATAAATAACTTAATACTAATTAACAAAACATACTTAAATAAATTCACTATGTGTACAAGATATTTAGTCACAAGCAATGTACAATAATTATTTTTTTTGTTTAATTATTTTGAACACTACATTTAAAATATTAGCAACTATATTTCATTTAAATTATGTCAATAAATATTTAATTTATGTGAGAAATCAATAAACAATAATCATGATAATCACAACATAAATAATTTAAGAAAGGTACTTACTTGACTTGAAGTTAATGGATAGTTGAGCTTGATGAGAAAGGAAAATGGTAGAAAATAGGAAGGAAAATAGAAAGAAGAGGAAAGTATGGACAAAAACGAAGAATAAAGGATAAGGCAGGGGCTGTAAATTCTGAAAGAATAAATTCCACCGCAGGTGGTCGTTTTTATAAAAGCCACGAAAATCGGTCATTTTTATAAATTCAACCAACAACGGTCGTTTTTATTAAAATGACCGTTGTGGCCTTATTTAATATTGTTTTGATAAATAATTTAAAAGCGACCGATCAATCGCTTTTGTTTTCCAGAATTAGACTTTGTTCCGGTGGCAATTTTCCCGCCTGTTCTTCAAAATATAAAATCGACCGCTAAATATTGGCGGTTGCTTTTGTTGATAAAAGCCACCGGCTAAAAGCCACCGCTTTCAAATTCCACCGAACAAAAGCGACCGCTCATTAAATTCCACCGAGAGCGGTCGCTTTTAAATATGTTTTACGTACAGGTAAAGTTGACCTTAAAAGCCACCAATTTCGGTGGAATTTATAGTCGGTCGCTTTTATGTGGTCGCTTTTACTTCTTTTTCTTGTAGTGTCTCTTTGTTGTCAGAATTACGACGAATGTGAACTCCGAGAGGCACGATATCGAGGTTTCCATGACAGCCTTCGCTCGAACTGCGAGTATGTTTGAGGTCAGTGAGGGGATTGACATAAAGGGAATTGTATGGAATTTGAGACCGAACCGAGGACTAGAATACAAGATCCAGATATTTCATAATAAAGAATTGTATAATAAGGTATAATTCCATTATTGACCAAGTGAAAATATCAACAAAATTTGACTAGAAGGTAAAAATCATAGTAATTGAAAATATAATTGTTGTTGGGGATTGCTATTTAGGACTTATACTTTGATATTAAACTTGTGACTAACAATCAGCACCACTGCATTTGTATTAAACTTTGTATTTCATTGTGACAAGCTCAAAATGTATATACATAATTTCATATACCTCTGCTTAACAACAACATTTTGACTCTGTAATTGCTGAACTTAATTTTAAATAATTTCACATACATAATTGTTTTGGTTGCACGCACAATGTTATAATGAAATTTATATGAATGGTGGTATCCTAAATACAAACCAGGCAACTCGCTCATTTATCACAACCAGTTTCTTTTATTCATATAAACAGACAACACAGAAAAGATGATACTATATATTCGGTTTCCATTAATAATACAATAGGTTTAAAATAGATAATTAGTGATGCCTGCATTTCTTTTGTTGTAACACATCAATGCCCACAAATGCAAATTTATGAGAGTACAGAACAAATGAGTACAAAGTTGAGAGTACCGGTTGTCCAGTTTCAGTACAGACCAGGAAGATCAGGAGGTTGCTGAGCCTCTTCTTGAAGGTCCTAATTTCAAAAAACAAATGATAAAAATATACTAAATGAACAATAAATAAAACTACTCCAACCAATTATAATATTTGCAAGTTAAAAACAATAACCTGAGGTGTGAGCAATCTAAAGTCATCATCTTGTTCCTTAATGTTTATCAGCATTTCATCATTTGCCTGTAGCTCTTCTATCGCCTTCTTGGCATCAATAACTTTAGACTTTTTCTCAATATGAGACCCATATGAATCTGAATCAGAATCGGAACCCTTCTCAACATCAACAATAAAGTATTAAGTACAGAGACAAATTAAGTAACATCAACAATAAACTATTAAGTACAGAGACAAATTAAGTAATTAAGTAATTACAAATTACTGTATATAAATAAAGAAACTTGCCTCTAATTGAACAAACTACAAAGTACCGAGACAAAATACTAATTATTTAATGAAAAAATGAATCAATGATACCTGTTGGATCTTGAAATCTTTGATACTTTAGAAGAAAATCGAACTAGACTTAACAGCGATTAAATCTTTGATATATATAACAGCGGTTGAATCTTCGATATACTTTGCAAGCAGCAAGCGATTGAATCGGCGGCCACAGACTTAAAATTTAGGTCTCAAGCTCTACTCAACCCTATTTTCTATTCTGTTCCAATATGGTCGACTTCACATTGTTTTCTTTGTTTAATGTTTTAAGAAATTATATATACTAGCTTAAAACCCGCACAGATTACCTAGATTTTTTTTAATATTATAATTTTTTTAAAAAAAAATTAAATTAAATTCTTAATTTTGTTCATTTAAAATTTTAAATGATATGACTTTATGATAATTATATTAGTAGGCATATATATTCATAACATTTTAGAACATTTAAAAGTATTTAAAATGATAGGGGGAAAATATTGTTATAACGAAAATATTATTTTATTGAAAGTAAAAATATAATGTCTCCATTATGTTGTGACCTTAAAAGAATATTATTTTAACATGGTGATTATTAATCTATTATCTATAACTCTATAAAAGATATTTTAAAATTAGGTTAAAACAAAACCAAAATTCTAAAAGTTTTGCCATCTTTAGACAATTTTAAAATTTTAAATTACTAATCTTCCATAATTAAAGGAGGATATTTAAAAAATAAATGATTATAACACTTTTCAGACAATTATATATAAAATCTTAAAATATGCTCCATCAGTTTAACTTGTACAATTAACTAGTGTTTAATCCTGAATTTGTGTTTTGATTAATTTAAAAATATTTTTCAACGATCGAACCGTATGGATGTCAATAGATATATATACTAGTGATATAAGCAAAATTTTCTATCAAAATATTTTTATTTGGTTTGTCATTATAACGGTCAAGCATCAGTTTGACTAGTACAACTATCTACTGTTTAATCCTCAATTGGTGTTGTGATAATTTAAAAAATATTTTTCAACGATCCAACTAGAGGGATGTAAATATATATATATATATATATATATTAGTGATATACCCAAAATTTCATATCAAAATAATTTTACTTGGTTTGTTATTTTAACACTTAAACATGAGTTTGACTAATACAACTAATTAGTGTTTAGTCCTGAATTGTTGTTTCCAAAATTTTAAATATATTTTTCAACGATCCTACCATATGGATATAAATAGATATATATATATTAGTGATATACCCAAAATTTCATATTAAAATAATTTTATTTGGTTTGTCATTTTAACAGTCAAGTATGAGTTTGACTAGTATAGCTAACTAGTGTTTAATCTTGAATTGGTGTTTCGATTATTTAAAAAATATTTTCGAACGATCCAGCCGTATGGATGTAAATAGATATATATATTAGTGGTATACGCAAAATTTCATATCAAAATAATTTTATTTGGTTTGCGATATTAACAGTCAAACATGAGTTTGACTAGTATAGCTAACTAGTGTTTAATCCTGAGTTGATGTTTCGATTATTTTAAAAATAATTTTAAACGATCCAACCGTATGGATGTCAATAGATATATATTAGTTATATAACCAAAATTTAATATCAAAACAATTTTAGTTGGTTTGCCATTTTAACAGTCAAACTTGAGTTTGTCTATTACAGCTAACTAGTGTTTAATCCTGAATTAGTGTTTCGATTATTTTAAAAATATTTTTGAACGATCCAACCGTATGGATGTAAATAGATTTATATATATTTTAGTGATATACCCAAAATTTCATATCAAAATAATTTTATTTGGGTTGCCATTTTAACAGTCAAACATGAGTTTGACTAGTATAGCTAACTAGTGTTTAATCCTGAGTTGATGTTTCGAATATTTTAAAAATATTTTTAAATGATCCAACCGTATGGATGTCAATAGATATATATCTATATTAGTTATATAACCAAAATTTAATATCAAAATAATTTTAGTTGGTTTGCCATTTTAACAGTCAAACATGAGTTTGTCTGTTACAGCTAACTAGTGTTTAATCCTGAATTAGTGTTTCGATTATTTTAAAAATATTTTTGAATGATCCAACCGTATGGATGTAAATAGATATATATATATATTAGTGATATACCCAAAATTTCATATCAAAATAATTTTATTTGGTTTGCCATTTTAACAGTCAAACATGAGTTTGACTAGTATAGCTAACTAGTGTTTAATCCTGAGTTAATGTTTCGATTATTTTAAAAATATTTTTAAACGATCCAACCATATGGATGTCAATAGATATATATATTAGTTATATAACCAAAATTTAATATCAAAATAATTTTAGTTGGTTTGTCATTTTAACAGTCAAACATGAGTTTGTCTATTACAACTAACTAGTGTTTAATCATGAATTAGTGTTTCGATTATTTTAAAAAAAAATTTGAACGATCCAACCGTATGGATGTAAATAGATATATATATTAGTGATATACCCAAAATTTCATATCAAAATAATTTTATTTGGTTTGCCATTTTAACAGTCAAACATGAGTTTGACTAGTATAACTAACTAGTGTTTAATCTTAAGTTGATGTTTCGATTATTTTAAAAATATTTTTGGATGATCCAACCATATGGATGTCAATAGATATATATATATATATATATTAGTGATATAACCAAAATTTAATATCAAAATAATTTTAGTTGGTTTGTCATTTTAACAGTCAAGCTTTAGTTTGACTAGTACAATTAACTAGTGTTTAATTCTAAATTGGTGTTTCGATTATTTTAAAAATATTTTTGAACGATATAACTATATGGATTTTAATTGATATATATTAGTGACATTACAAAAATTAAATGTCAAAATAATTTTATCTCATTTGCCAATTTACTAGTGAAGCATCAGTTGGATTAGTATTGTTAACTAGTGTTTATTCCTAAATTGGTGTTACGATTATTTTAAAAATATTTTGGAACGATCCAACTGTATGGATGATTATATATATATATATATATATATATATATATATATATATTAGTGATATAATCAATGTTTCATATTACATTATTTTATCAAAATATTTAATTTTTTACTGAAATTCTTTAAATGTCACCCGAACAAATAAATGCTAATTTACGATAGAACCCGTCATAAATTATTATCTGCAAAAAAATTGAGAAAAGTCAAATTTACCGCCAAAATTTTAGGGAAAAAGTTAAATTTCCATCTTGAATAATTTACGACGAATTTTAATTTCCGTCGTAAATTGGATGTTCAATATTTTCCCCGCCAAAATTTTGGAAAAAAGTTAAATTTCGCTCTTTGATAACTTACGACGAATTTTAATTTATGTCGTAAATTTGACGATCCGATTTTTTTCATCGCACATATTTCGTTGTAAATTTTTATTAAATATTTTTTTTTCAATATTTAATAAAAATAATTATTACAAACAAATGTTTAAATCGTAGCAACTTCAAATAATTTTCATTTTTGTTTAATCGTGGCGTGAAAAATTTTATTAATAAAATACTAAACTTACGACGATTTTGTGTTTCGTCATAAATAATTACGACGTTTTACTTTTTTTCGTCGTAAGTTGGGCGCACACTTTATTCCGTCGTAAGCTGGCCATCGTAATTGGCCTATTTTGTTGTAGTGTATCAAATAAAGCTATATCTTATAACCAAAGGTAAATCCAGTACAGTTAGCTTTCATTAGATCGTTAGACAAGAAATGCATTATGATTTGGGAACAAGTCCATCACTAAAAGATTGCAATTAAATCTATAATCACCAAATGCGCACCAAACTGAGGACTCGACTTAGTAGCTACTTGTGTCAACGAGTTGTAGTTATCCATCCAAATAGAGAACCAATAAAGCATAGCCAATAAGACATGGTACACAGTTACCTGAGTTCTAAGAACAAAAAAGAAATAACTTGAGATAACTATTTTCCTATTGTTAAAATTGTCCGCAGCCTTGGAAATTTCAACTTGGTCTCTAGGTGTTTTATCATTTTGATCCATACAGGGAATATTTTTTGATACCATTGTTACCATCATATTATAAAACCTGAGAAATTGGTATGAAAACTAAGTGAAGATAAAAATTAACGACCAGAAAAAACATTATAAAAAAATAAAAAATAAAAAGATGCTAAAATAAAGTAACCAGCAATTCCAAGCTAAAACTGACAAAAAAAAATAATAATTCCAGGCTAAAGAACTTATTCATGACTCATAAGCATTGAAACCAGATCAGTTTTACATTTCCAAGATATATGCTTGAAAGTTAAAATCAAATTAAGCTTAGCATAAATAGATTTTCTTCTTTTCCTATTTTAAGAAGAATTATATGTACAGACAACAGGTGGAAATATCCATGATATTATACAACTGTAGTTAATATACTACTTACCAACACAGTGAGACTAGCACGAATAAAGGAGGAATGCAGCAATCTTATTTACATATGAAAAATTATATAATAAGATTCTATCATCCATAACAATCTATCAAATTCACTTTAGTTGCACAATAGTTGCTAGATAAAGTTTGTGCAACATAATTGTGTAATGTGTAATATAAATATTATAAAGATATTAGTTACAACTTTATACAAAATGAAGTGTCTAGGTGGCCCATATTATGCGTTAACATAGATTTGAATTAGTGTATATAGGCTTCTTTATATGCTCTAATATTATTTTTGTTTCCAAGAATCAGAGGTATGTTAAGTTTATAAACAAGTCACATGAATATAATTCACCAAAATATCAGCTCTACCTTCTCCTCAGGCTGACCCGTCTTCTGAGTAGCTCTTTATTGTGAATGTCATGAGCCTGTTAATTATTAATATATATTACACTTACTTTACTCCATATAATTAAACTAAAATGGTACAGCTTGTATAAACATATTTTATTTAATTTTGAGTAGGTAAGACATAGTCAAACCTGACCCCGAGTAGCCCCATTAGGGGATTGTAGGGAAACTCTTGAAACAGGCATTGTGTTTCGATTTCCCTTTATAATGAAAAAAGATTAAGAGATAACTGTAAGGACAAAGCTCATATACTACCGAGTAGATTAAATAAATTTGAAATTCAACTTTGAAACCTTAAATAAACTCATATGAGTGATAGCTTATGGTTTGCCTCGGATAAAAGTATGGCTGAAGGAAAAATATTATGCTTTCAAAATGAATATAGCTACAAAATTTATAATTGACGGAGACATGGAAGTTTTCTCCTAAACTGTTCTAAACAAAAGAAACTAAGAGAAACTCCAAAGTTCAGAGTCGATATATTATGATATTCTAGTCAAAAGCATTAGAGTGTCTCAGATATTGTAGTAATATTCTATTTGTTAAACATATCATGAATTATATAAGAGAAAAAGGTACTGGAAAAGTATATATTATTTCATTAGATAACAACCACATATACTACAAGGTTGTGGCTGTTGAGTTACATAACCACCAGGGAAAGAAGTGTTTCCTTTTCCTGGATATTAAAAGCAGATTTATATAGGATAACTACGTCTTTAAAAAACACATTACTTCTAACACTCCCTCCTAATGTGTTGTTCCTGAACTCCCAGCAGATTACGCAGCATTTGAAACTTCTCTTTTGGAAGTTCCTTTGTGAATATATCAGCAACTTGCTCCTCAGACTTGCAATAGACTAATTTTATCTCATTTTCCTCGATCTTCTCACGAATGAAGTGATGTTTCACAGCAATGTGCCTTGTACGACTATTGTAGATAGGATTCTTTGCCATAGATATGGCTGACTTATTGTCACATAGCATCTCTGTTGCGTTTCTTTGCCTTTCATCAATATCCTCCAGAATTTTTCTCAACCAAATAGCTTGTGATGTTGCCAGGGCAGCAGCTACGTACTTAGCTTCTGCGGATGACTGTGCAACTGAATATTGCTTCTTTGATTGCCATGAAAATGCTCCTGAATCAAATGAAAACACAAAGCCTGTTGTGCTCTTCATGTCATCTCTGGAACCTGCCCAATCACTGTCACAAAAACAAATTAATTTTAGCTCTTCACCTTTAAAATATTTGATTCCATATGCCACAGTTCCTTCCGTGTAACGAAGAACTCGTTTGGCTGCTCCAAGGTGAACCTCGCTAGGATCTTGCATATATCTGGACAACAAACTAGAAACAAACATAATGTCCGGCCTAGTTGTCGTAAGATACATTAAACTTCCAACAATGCTTCTATACAAAGTCCTGTCTACTTTTCTTCCACCGTCATCTTTCATCAATTTTTCATTTGCTGCAAGAGGTGTTGCCATTGCTTTGCAACCATACATATTAAACCTTTTTAACATCATTTCAGCGTATCACTCATTTCATACTTCTTCATCATATCACTTTTGAACTGATTTATCATATGCTCATCATTGCTAGTAAAAATCAGATCATCAACATAAATTGCAACGATAAGAATTGACATACCTTGCTTCTTCACATAGAGAGTTGGCTCACTCTTACTTTTAACAAATCCATTTTCCAGGAAGTAGTTGTCGATATGGGTATACCATTGACGAGGTGCCTGCTTTAACCCGTACAATGCCTTTTTCAACTTGTAAACTTTTCCTTCTTGTCCTTTAATGACAAAACCATCTGGCTGATCTACATAGATTTTCTCTTCTAAATCTCCGTTCAAGAAGGCTAATTTCACGTCAAGTTCATATAATTTCCATCCTTTTTGAGCTGCAAGAGCAATGAGGGTTCATATTATGTCTTTTCGAGCTACTGGTATAAATGTTTCGAGGTAATCAACTCTTTTATGTTATGAATATCCTTTGGCCACTAGACGCGCTTTATTTTTTAACCAAGAACCATCTGACTTGTGCATTATTCTATAAATCCAATTCACACCCACAACCTCTTTATTTTTCGGTCTTTCAACGAGTTGCCATGTCTTATTTTTTTCAATCATGTGAAACTCGTCTTCCATTGCCTTCTTCCAAACATCGTCTCTAATTGCCTCCTCAAAACTCGTTGGTTTAGTCATGCAAAAATTACACGACTCATAAATATCACCAAGAGACCTCATTTTCAGTGGAGTACTTCCTGAACTTGACGATCTTGCACTATCACTTGAAGGTGATGATGGATCAGTAGGTGAAGATGGATCAGATGGTGATGATGCTGGTGATGACTGATCATTATTTTTGTCTTCATTTTGAGCTTCTGCTTCAAATGTAATAGTTTGATTTTGACATGCTTCTTTCTCCCAATTCCAGCTAGCTCCTTCATCAAACAACATATCTCTAATTATGATTATTGATTTCTTCTTTAAACTATACAACCTATATCCTTTTGATTTTGAGCTGTAACCAAGAAGAATGCATTTTTCACTTGTGTCTTCCAGTTTATGTCTTTTTTTTCGGAATATGTGCATAACAAATGCAACCAAATATCTTTAAATGGCTTACTGAAGGCTTCTTTCTGCACCATGCTTCTAATTGAGTCATTTTTTTAACTGCCTTAGTTAGACATCTGTTAATGAAGTACACATCAGTATGAATTGCTTCAGCCCAGAATGAATTTGGCAACCCTTTCTCCTTTAACATTGATTTGGCCATATTCACTACAGTTTGGTTCTTTCTTTCAGAAACTCCATTTTGTAGAGGTGAGTAACCAACCGTGAGTTGTCTATCAATTCCTTCATCTTCACAAAATTTATTAAATTCTCTAGAGGTATATTCTTTACCCCTATCACTTCTCAAAACTTTTATGTAACAACCACTTTGTGTTTCTACAAATTTCTTGAATTTTTTGAAAATGCTAAAGACCTCAGACTTATATTTCATAAAATAAACCCACGTCATTCTTGAGTAATCATCAATAAATAAAACAAAGTACCTATTTTCAGCAAGTGAAGGAGTCCTCATTGGTCCACACACGTCACTGTGAACAAGCTCCAGCAGTCCCCCAGCTCTCCACGATCCTCCTTTTTAAAAAGAATTTCTATGGTGCTTTCCCATGGCACACCCTTCAAACACTTCATTGTTATCTTCAACTTGAAGCAGCCCATACACCATATTTTTCAGTTCCTTCAGCCCTTGAGAATGTATGTGTCCAAGCCTTTTATGCCAAAGCAAGGATTCCTCTTTCAGGTGTGCTTTTAAGGCCAAATCAGCATCATAATTGAACATGAGCTGAAAACTTCTGCCCCTTTTCATCTGTATTTTTGCAACCAATTTTCTGCCTTTATTTTTGTCATAAATTGTGCAAGTACCATCCTCAAAATAAGCAGCATATCCATTTTCTATGAGCTGACCAACAATAAGTAGATTCTGATCTAAATCAGGGACTAATAAAACATCATTAATGTATCATATGCCATCTTTTGTTTGAATACATATCGTACCTTTGCCTCTTGCCTGAACCAATATGCCATTTCCCATTTTCACTTCAGGGGTAATACTTTTATCAATCTTTGTAAATATTGTGCTGCCTCCAGTCATGTGATTGCTACACCCGCTGTCCAATAACCATGTAGTGCTACTTTTCTCATTTGTGACCTGACAATTTGCATAAAAGACTGCATATCCATCTTCTTTTTCTTCAGATACATTCACTTGCTGCTGATTTTTGAACCTGCAATCTTTTCGCAAATGTCCAAATTTCTTACAATGATGACATTGAGGCTTCCCTTTGAAACAGCAATCCTTCTCCGTATGGCTACTTTGTTTGCATATTTCACACTTGTTTGTTTGACTTGCATCACCTAAACATCTGTTATAATTACTTTTTCCTCTTCCTCTTTGGCCTCTTCCTCTTCCTCTATTGAACATGCCACCTCTTGATGATACTCCTCCATTATAACTCTGAGACGGTGATTCCTTTTTGTTTAAGTTGAGCTTACATTGCAAAGCACTTTCAATGGATTTTTCGGAGTGTCTCATCAATCTTTGTTCATGGGACTGTAATGATGCCATCAACTCACCACATTTTAATGTGTTAATATCTTTGGTTTCTTCAATAATGGACACCATAGCATCATATTTATCAGTCAAGCTAATCAGAATTTTTTCAACAACTTTCTTATCGGTAACCACTTCACCGTACAAAGCCATTTGATTGACAATTTCATTTAATATTGAATAATAATCCTTCAAATTTTTAGACTCATTCATATTCAAGTTCTCAAAATCTCTCCTGAGGGATTGTAGCTTAATAGATCTTACATTGGAATTTCCTTGGAATTCTTCTTGCAAAACTTCCCAAGCTTCTTTTGCCGTTGCAACCCTCATAATTCTAGGAAACAAGCTCTCTGATATAGCTTGTTGAATAAAGAAGAGGGCGTTTGCATCTTTCTTTCTAGTCTCCTTTAAGGCCTCCTTCTGAGCATTTGTTAAATTTGTTGATTCACACTACAACATTTTGCAATCATACAGCTATTTTTTTTTAGTTGTCTGAAAGGTAGTTTTTCCGTTGTGTATCCAACACTCGTGTGATCGAAGGTTGGACAACGGTTGTTTATACACTTCTAATAAGCGAGATTCAACAACGTTTTTTAATACTGGTTACAATCAAGAATTCACAACGAGTACTCTATACTAACCATTATTAGAAAATTCTTTAAACAACTATTTCTTTATTCAACTAACGTCTACCTAACTTAACAACAATGGTTTTGTAGAAAAACCATTATTATTAACTTATTCGATATTTTCATAAACAACAGTTTATAAATTTCTTTTAACTAGTTAAAACTGTTGTCATTAATATTTTTTTTAAAAAGATAATGGTGTAAAAGATTTAAACCATTGCAAAAAAATATGAAAAGACAATAGTTTTTTTAAAAAAAATATGTGCACTGAAACATACAACAGTTTTCATCATTTTTTAAGTGGGTTTTACACAACTGTTTACAAAATTAATCTCATTATTTAAAATAAATCAATTTTAAAACTAGAAGAGAAGAGTTCTTCTCTTCATTCCCCGCTAACAAAAGAAATTATGTAATAAACTTTTTAAGCTCGTGATATTTTAAATTCTTGTTTTGTCACTACTTAACCAGATTGTCATTGACTTTACATTAATCTTACTTCAAAACCAAGCAAAGGGATGAAGCTAGTGCTCACTTTGTATCATGTAAAGTATGTGAGCCATGATTCTGCTTTCATTGCTCATGTCAAGTTATCAACCCTGCACAATCAAATTTGATACATTAAAATAGTGCAAATTATGCATATAGTCTGTACATACCTCGAAATCATGGTCATTTCAAAAATCACAGAACTAGCACATGGTTAGGTTATAAATGGTCCGGGGCGGTATGTTTCTCAAGCTATGTAGTCATACTATTTTACTGCATATATGATTTACACTATTGTATAGTTTACTATATAAGTATTATACAAGCATAGGCATATGTATATCATGCCTTTTCCAAAGAGATATAGATCATTAAACCTTGTTAGAGGATACAACGTATAGTCTGTATAAATTTTGAACCATAATAATTATGCAAAGGTAAATTTGGTATGCTAGGTTCATGGACCCAAATATCATACATGAACTTTAACCATTAAAAGACATGACCATACTTTAATAGCGAGATATATTTATTTGATTTTCTAATTAGTAAAATATATATTATATTAATAATGTATTAAGTTGTATAAAAAAGCTATTAGAACAAATAATGAAAGGCTTCATCAGGGTAATCTTTAAAGTAAATAATAGCAAATTGGCAATGATTACTAAAATCTAGCTGGTAAAGAAGCTAAAGAAGCTTGACAAGTAAATAGTTATAATATCATTGATTGATCAAACCTAATATTGCTGGTAAAGAAGCTAAAGAAGCTTTACAAGTAAATAGTTATAATATCATTGATTGATCAGCCTTCTAAATGTTATAGAGCATCCATTTATTCAAGGCTTATGTCTACAACTTCTGTGAAAAAACTTGGCATTGGTGACTTGATGCAGGTAAATTTTGTGGCTTTACGCTCATAAATATAAGATTTAATAACATTCAAATCTTAATTTATTTAGAATTAAAAGATATAAAAGTTTTAATTAAACAACTTTGCAAACTTAGAGGACTATTCAATTTATTTCTAAGGAGATCAAAATAATATTGTATTGAGCCAATTAACAATTAGTCATTTACCCTTCCAATAGGGACACTTGTATAGTCCAGTTTCAAAAAAGCCCATATGTCCTTTTGGTGGACCACCAACAAATCATTAGTATGCATATATCTTAATAATCAAAAAATCATCGTTTCATTTTAAAAATATATTATCGATAAATATTCATATATTACTACTTATTTAATATTTGTCCTTATCATTTTTGTAAAAAAATGTGCCCCTTACTACTAAAATAATTTATTTTTGGATATACTATCTATTACTATCCAAAATTGCATAATATTTAAAAATGTTTGTTTTATATTGTTGTTAAGTTACATTGTACCTAACATAAAAAAAATAAGTATATTGTGCATTGTGCATTGTATTCAAATAATTTATTTTTAAATATATAAATACCTCTCATCAATTAAAATTGCATATTATTTAATAGAAAATGTGTCTTTTAGATTATTATCATAACAAAAAAGTCCAACTATATTATATATAAATATATGTAAAAAATTGTACTTTATTTTTCCATGTGTATACGATTTCACAAATTAAATGAGTATTTATGAAATTTGTATTTCCTCGATGTTATCCAGCTATAAACATACCTTTGAAATCAATGGTAATGTTATTGACTTAGTTTTTTCATATCCCTGTATTCTACTATAAATACGCACATAATCTATGTTCCTGATATACAAATTACAAATCATAGAGTGTCCATTTTTTATGTATTCTTGTATAGAATGATAGTAAGAAGACCTCTCATGTAATGATAGTGTAAAAATATTTAAATTTGTTAACAAAAATTTGTTATAGTTTTTCAAATCCATGTAATTTGAGGATGTTCATGGTATATCATTATATTGAAATTAATTTTTTTAAGATGATGATGTTTCATGAACAATCCTTAGATTATATAGATTTTGTTTTTTTAGAGAAATAGAAATGCATATTAATTGAAAAAATTAGTGATACAATTTTCTTTTATATTGTTGGTTAGTTATATTGTTGAGGATTTATGATTGCAATGAGCTGTTTCAATAATTTGGAAACTTGAGCTAATCTGATCCTTAACCATATGGGAGATGGGATTGCAAAGTCTTTTTACCATAATTTTTATTTTTGTGTTTATAAATTTTAATCGGATATGTTTATATTCATTGGTGAATATAATAGTGCAGTACAGGTGATACATCACTATATCAAAATTCAAATATTTAAGTGATGATTTATCATACTTTGGTTTCTAATATAAATGTGTATCAATTGTAGAAAAATAATTACCTAATTTTGTTAATGTAGCTATTAAGTACTTTTGTTATAATCCGTTTTTCATTTGATGAAGAGGTCTTTGGAAAATCATATAATCTCCTTGTTGCCTATATGCTATGTGGTATCTCACACCGGTAATTCCATTCTAATCGGCTAATGTGTGTGTAAGGGGTTTTATAAATTTTCATTTGATATGTAATATTGGACTACGGGTAATGAGTTTTACTTATGATACTAAAAAATATAACTTGACAACATTCAAATGTGGTATATGAGTGTTAGAAACTACTATTTGAAAATGTTAGTTTATTATGAGTACATGTCAATTGAGAATTTCTCAAATCAAATATCCACCAGTCTAACATATTAGAATGAACTCGGGTGCCTAATACTAAATAACACTGGGAGCTGCCGGGGATTGAAGTTTCTATTTCATTATGGTGATATGCATGTAAGTAAACTCGATAAATATAATGACTTGTAATTTAGAAATTCAGTTTAATTAAATTCATTTGATGGTCCTCTATTAGTAAAATGAATAATGATACGATGAATAGAGGAGGTAACTCAAAGGAAAACTGGATTGATTTTCAAGTGTTGTGATAGAACTAATGGAGAAGTAGTGTGGATAAACTACACGCGTTCACTCTTGCTCTAACCTTTAGTATAATCTATGGAAGCGACCAAGATCAATATATACTTATGGTCTGTGTACAATATTTTCTTAAAATTTTGGTTGAAACATCAAAGAAGCACATATATGTGACTAAATGCATAAATTGTATAACATTATGTTTATAGATTCTTCACTTTATTTAACATCATCCCCTATATTCCTTTCTGTTTTTCCAATGTTTCTTTCTACTTTGAATTATGTCTGCATTTTCTAACGAGTCTGGATATGAAATTTAATAATAAAAAAGAATACGAAATTGATGGGTTTTATTTTAGAAATATGTAATAATGGTATGTTGTCATTTACATGTATAATAATTTGAATTGTGAGCAGGGAATTGGACAGGTGTAGTCTGAGGATGTTTCTGTTTGTATTAAATGAACGTGTTCGAAGTGGATTGGTAGCTTAATCTATTTGTGGTTCAAGATGTGATGGAGGTTTGCAAATCTGATCTTAACCATATGTGAGATGGGATGGCAAAGTCTTTTTACCATAATTTTTATTTGTGTGTTTATCAATTTTAATCATGTATGTTTATATTGATTGGTGAATATAATAGTGGGGTACCGGTGATACATCACTATATCAAATTCAAATATTTAAGTGATGATTTATGATACTTTAGTTTCTAATATAAATATGTATCAATGGTAGAAAAATAATTAGCTAATTTTGTTAATGTAGTTATTACGTACTTTGTTACAATCGATTTGATGAAGAGGTCTCACTACAAGAAAAATGTCCATAGACATCGGTTTTTGGCCGATGTCTATGTTGTTTGGCAACCCGATGTTGATGTCGGGATGTCTATTCTAGACATCGGCCATAACCCGATGTCCTTGGTTAGACATCGTTTCTAGAAAAAAAACTGATGTCCATGCATTGTTTTTTTACAAAAAATGTGAGAAATAAATAATTTAATAAATAAATTGCACCTATTACAATAAATTAAACATATAATGAGCTATGTTTTTTTCCACATAGACATGGAATATTTTTATTTAGGTGATGTAAAAATTAGTTATTAAATATCGATTTATTTAGTAAAAGGTGATGTCTATGTTATCACTTAGACATAGTTTTTATCCCAAACAAAGTGATGTCTATGTTCCTTTTAGACTTGAAAATGTCATTCTTTGACATCAGTTTTTTTAGGAAAAATCTATGTATATCAACCATTTTGACATTTGTTTTTCTTCACTAAAAATGATGTACAATTGCCTTTGAGATATTAGTATTTATATATTAAAAGTGATGTACAATTGTTTTTTTGACATAAGTATTTATTCATTAAAACTGATGAACAATTATTTCTTTGACATCAGTATTTATTCATTGAAAGTAATTAAATAATGAACTAACTAAACACTTATATTCAATAACATAAATATCAAGTATCTAGTTTTATTACAGAATCGTTCAAAACCAAACTATGTTATATGCTTGCTAAGCATCCCTGATAAGATAAATATCGAGAATATAGTATCTTAGCTAACCCATCCCTGCTAACAGCTGCACTAAGAGGACAAAGACTTCATTTATAACTTCTTTAGGAGTGATCATTACTCATTTACACAACGCATCTTCTAGTCCTGCAGCTTCGCACCTTAAATATTTCAATCAACACTGGACCAATTATGGTTGCACTAATTTGAAACAAATCATTTGCACAAATAGAATTGCAAAATAACATCTTATGGTTTAACTGTTGAATTGAGTGAGCATTGCATCTGCAAACAACAAATTAAAAATTAATAATGCTGTCAAGGTGAAGAATTTAAAAGCACAAGTGCTCCGAAATAGTGTGCAAACAACAAGTTAAACTGTTAAAGAAGGGAATCAAACCTGTCCAGGATGCATGCCGCTTAGAGCTTCATCAGTAGCACAATACTCAAGAAGCCATAATCTAAAGCCAGTTCACAGAAAAGGTGGGAAAACACAATGCAGTCAACAATCGAAGAAAACTTATGCTTATTACATTTAAAGTAGATATGTGACAAGTCTTGCAAAAAAAAGTCGATACGTAACAAGTCAATTGAACCCTGTACAAAACACTCTGAGAACATTAAAAGAAATAATTTAGGTATATTTGAATTCCAAAGTTTCTTTACTAGGTAAAATCTTCGAATATTTACAAGCTAAGGTCAAGAATATCTGAACTTAGTCTTCTAAACTAGCACTTAAATATACGATAGCTTATGCCCCTTTGTAGGAAGAACAATCATGGCCAGTACTATTAATTCTTTTTAGTAGGATAAATAAAATACATATTTTTCTGTTAGCAGTTATAAAAAATTAGGGACCTTTGGGATAATGGAAACATGAATGAGAATGACAAATGAGATTCCAATACAAAAGAATGTATTAGAATCTCTTCTTCTTGTCCTTCGATTAAAACCTACAAAACTATTGTACACCAACTCCATTAGATAAACTTTGAGAAAACCATAGTATACTTGATCAAGAACAAAATCAGATTGAGCAAGAATTCTAGTTTATAGGTGTGGAAGGTGGCCACATCACGGATAAAAGAGAATAATAAAAACAATAATTAATTGACCAAGTATGTTATCAACCAATTATAAACAATTTTAATTAGAGAAGGGATTAGTACATTACAACATGTAACATATATACAAAATAATTCAACAAAGCTTGAATACTCCTATTTGCTTTATAATTTTTGACATTATAATTTATATTTATCATGGTGTCCTGCGTTGCATTGCTAGTGAAAAAAACTCTATTCAGATCATTTAGCGACAAACTAAATATTGTGTTGGTCGCAAAATACTAGAAATAGTAGAGCAGGTCTTTTAAAAGAAAAAGTACAGAGTAGGTCATTGATAGTAATAAAATGCCTTCAACAATGTACCTTGGATTGTAACACAAGTCAAAGACACTTTTCATAGAAATAACATTGACCACAAAGGTAATATCATTCATCTGTTGAATAAGCTACACAACCTTGGCCAGCAAGCTCAATAGTTGATGCCTACAAAGAATCAGTGAATGGCTGAAGCCGCATACATACAACCTGCTTAATCTTGGAATATATTGAGATTTGGGTCTGAAGAATAAGGGTGATAAATCTGCAAATAATGTTAATAAGGCATCAACAAATGATGCTGACAAGACATAACATGATATAGAGACATTTAGTTGACAACTTAACCATACACAAGAAGGCTGATATATTCTAAATTGTGTCCCGACAGTTGGCCAGTCATTACAACTAATTTAAGAAACCAAGTTACTGATATACAAGTGCATACAACAGTATTATATCTTCCCAAAAAATCACCATAAATATTCATCATTTTTTTCATTATCATTATATTTGGAGAAAATATAATGAAAGAAATGTTATTTGGAGAAGTATATTTGATTTTATCACTTTTCCGGAGTAAAACATTAGGTGACTAAGAGTAGAAGTCCAGATCTGTAATATTTTACATTCTTTTAAAGAAGATGCTTCAGAGTAACCAGAGGTGTAATATTTTTTCACAATTTTGCATATCATAAAAAAGAATTACTCGTATAATAATGATAAAGAGCTGTGAGTTAACTACAATATACCAGCCATTGATTCAGCAACACCGAAGCACAATGAAAATGTGGCCAAACTTTAATAAATGCTGCAACTCTTTGCATGTCATGTACTCTATCATCACATTGCATTATCTACATAGCTTCAGCTAATACTTCACCTTTGTCCCTGCTTAAATATATCAAGATGAAAATATAATTGGACACAATCTGGTCTTTCAAACCAAACAAATAAAAGCATATACTTAGAAATGACAGAAGATGAAAGGCTGGAAAAGCAAAAAAACATGTTAAATAAGGAACTAATTTAAAAATATATTTATAATTTACTATTTTCTCTATCTTTTAATTATTAACCTTTACACGTGGTATAACGAAAAAATCTAAGTTCTAAGGTACCTTGAGAAAAAAGGTGCTCAAAGGCTTCAGACTTTATCTACTCTAATAGCAAGAACCAGGGGCAGAAATTGTAAGAAATGAATCAAACAACATGCTTAATCCTGAAAATATATTGATTCTAAATGCCGCAATATGTTAAAACAAGTACTGTTATTAGATAAAAGAAATAATTTTGTTCATATGTAAACAAGTAGAACTTCAAGAAAACATAAATTTTTAATGGAAATAATATGGGAAAATGATGTTATCCGGTTTGTTTTTAATTAGCTTCACATTCTCACATATATTAAACAATCACATCTAAATGTACCCTAATATATAGATCTAACATAAACTCCAAATCCTTTACATGCTTTGTGTCTAACAATAATACGATGAAGAGTAAATTCAATTGTAGCAGTCCACAGAAGTAACGAGTTCTATATCTTTGGGCATAATTAAAGAACCTTTTAGACGGATCTATGCGATAACCAAAAAGTTACATAGTCACAAACACAACGTAACATAAAAACTAAATCATATAACATACAAACATAAAAGCATAAACCAATGAGTAACACAACCCAACTTTCAATCAAACTTTAAACAAATGAATACCTAGATATTAAATCCACAACCGTATGCAAAAAGGTCCGTATATAACCAAAAATTGAAAAGAATTAATAACTCCAAAATATATTGAATTAAATGAAAGCACCATACACAAGGCATATAAGCAAATTAGGGTTTCAATTTGGAAAAACCCCAATTTAACAAATTAGGGTTTTGATTTAAAGAAACCCCAATTTACAAATTTTGTTATCATATAGAGAAGACCATTTCGATTTAAGAATAGAGATAGATAATCTTACAAAGCTTAAAAACAGAGCTTTAGTTGAGTCGAGATGATGAACACATAGAGAAGGTGAGATGGGGAGGGGAGGTGAGATGGTGAGAACATGTGAGATGAGTGGAATTGAGATGGTGAGGTGAGTTGTCGAGGTGAGAGTGTGAGGGGGGGAGATGAGTGTTTAGTCGAGAGAAAATAATGGGGGAACCAAAATATTGGCTAATGAGCGTGGTGATTTTTTGGATAAGGGGGAAATTTTGACTAACGGGGAAAATATTAAGGTGGGCGCGAATTGAATTTTTTTTAGGTAACTTTAGACATCATTTTTAAAATAACTGATGTCTTCGAATGGCAATACATCATAAAAACACGGGATGCTGTTATAAAATCTTTTAACATCAGTGGCAAACGTAACCGATATCTAATGTGTGATGTCTATTGACATTTTTCTTGTAGTGTCTTTGGAAAATCATCTAATCTCCTTGTTGCCTATATGCTATGTGGTATCTCACACCGTTAATTCCATTCTAATCCGCTAATATGTGTAAGGGGTTTTATAAATTTTCATTTGACATGTAATCATGGACTACATGTAATGAGTTTTACTTTTGATACTAAAAAAATATAACTTGACAATATTCAAATGTGGTATAGGAGTGTTACAAACTACTATTTGAAAATGCTAGTTTAATATGACTACATATCAAATGAGAAATTCTCAAATCAAATATCCACGCGTCTAACATATTGGAATGAACTCGGGTGTCTGATACTAAATAACACTGGGAGCTGCAGGGGATTGAAGTTTCTACTTCATGATGGTGATATGCATGTAAGTAAACCCGATAAATATAATGACTTATAATTTAGAAATTCAGTTTAATAAATTCATTTGATGGTCCTCTCTTAGTAAAATGAATAATGATACCATGAATAGAGGAGGTAACTCAAAGAAAAACTGGGATTGATTTACAAGTGTTGTGATGGAACTAATGGAGAAGCAGTCTGCATAAACTACACCGGTTCACTCTTATTCTAGCCTTTAGTGTAATCCATGGAAGCGACCAAGATCAATTTATACTTATGGTCCGTCTACAATATTCTCTAAAAAACTTGGTTGAAACATCAAAAAAGCACATATATGTGACCGGATGCATAAATTGTATAACATCATGTTTATAGATTCTTTACTTTGTTTAACAGCATCCCGTATATTCCTTTCTATTTTTTCCTATGTTCCTTTCTGCTTTAAATTATGTCTGCATTTTCTAAAGAGTCTCGATATGAAATTTAATAATAAAAAAATACGAAATTGATGGGTTTCATTTAAGACTTTACAAATATGTAATAATGGTATGTCGCCATTTACATGTATAATAAGTGGGCAGGGAATTGGACATGTGTAGTCTGAGGATGTTTCTGTTTGTATTAAATGAACGTGTTCGAAGTGGATTGGTAGCTTAATCCATTTGTGGTTCGAGATGTGATGGACGTTTGCAGCTCTTCGGCTCCTCATCAAAAATCAATTTCTTAATTTCTATATTCAATTGTAATTACAATAATATTTTAGATCCTAATCGCTAGACCCCGGGCCACAGCCAACGGTTTAGAAATATGTGGTATGACTGTAAGTACAGTTCTATTTAATTACAAGAGAAACCATAATGAATACTTCCAAATAGTTTGTCCAATAATCGTCTAAAAAGGAAAAACAGCTAGAAAAAATATTTTGCTGCAAATTACTGTTGTTCGCTACAAAATTAATGCTCTCCCACATAAAATAATTACCTAATTTTATTAATGTAGCTATTTAAGTACTTTTGTTATATCGTTTTTTTATTTGATGAAGGAGGCTTTGGAAAATCATCTAATCTCCTTGTTGCCTATATGCTATGTGGTATCTCACACCCTTAATTCCATTCTAATACGCTAATGTGTATGTAAGGGGTTTTATAAATTTTCATTTGATATGTAATCGGGACTACGGGTAATGAGTTTTACTTATGATACTAACAATATAACTTGAAATACATCCAAATGTGGTATAGGATGTTACAAACTACTATTTGAAAATGCTAGTATATTCTGACTACAGGTCAAATGAGAATTTCTCAAATCAATTATCCACCCGTTCTAACATATTAAAATGAACTCGGTGTCTAATACTAAATAACCCTGGGAGCTGCAGGGGATGAAGTTTCTAATTCATGATGGTGATATGTGTGTAAGTAAACCCGATAAATATAATGACTGTACATTAGAAATTCAGTTTAATTAAATTCATTTTGATGGTCCTCTATTAGTAAAGTGAATAATGATTACTATGAATAGGGAAGGTAACTCAAAGGAAACTCGGATTGATTTGCAAGTGTTGTGATGGAACCTAATGGAGAAGTAGTCTGCATAAACTCCATGGTTCACTCTTGCTCTAACCTTTAGTGTAATCCATGAAAGCGACCAAGATTAATTCATACTTATGGTCTGTGTACAATATTCTCTTAAAAAATTGGTGAAATATCAAGAAGCACATATATGTGACTAAATGCATAAATTTGTATAACCTTTATGGTTTTATAGATTTCTTCACTTTGTTCTAAGGACATCCCGTATATTCCTTTTCGAGTTTCTCGACTGCTTGCCTTTCTGCTTTGAATTATGTCTGCATTTTCTAACGAGTCTGGATATGAAATTAATAATAAAAAAGAATACGAAATGATGGATTTCATTTTAAGAGTTTACAAATATGTAATCATGGTATGTTTTCATTACATGTATATTAATTTGAATTGGAGCAGGGAATTGGACACCTGTATGTCTAAGGATGTTTCTGTTTATATTAAATTGAACGTGTTCGAAGTGAATTGGTAGCTTAATCTATTGTGGTTCGAGATGTGATGGACGTTTGCAGCTCTTCAGCTCCTCATCAAAAATGAATTTCTTTTGTCTATATTCAATTGTAATTTACAATAATATTTTAGATCCTAATACGCTTGACCCGGGCCACAGCCACGGTTAGAAACAAAGTGGTATGATGTAAGTACAGTTCTATTTAATTACAAGAGAAACCATAATGAATACTTCAAAATTATTTATCCAATAATCGTCTAAAAGGAAAGACAACTAGAAAAATATTTGCTGCCAAATTAATGTTGTTTGCTACAAAATTAATGCTCTCCGACATAAACTCTTTCTATTAAAGACAAAACCAGACAATGGATGCTTCAAATATTTTTTTTGTTACTTGTTCGGCTTTTGGGGGTGATAGAGATGTTCTAAACTATTTTTTGGTTTGCACCCATGATGGAATTTGGTCTAGTTGTATGATTCTCGCTTAGGGAGTGAGAGGTTCTGAGTTTAATTCTCAGAATTCCCCATTTTCATGACTATTTTAATTTGTTTTTTATTGCCCAGTTATCACATAATTACTATAAGTCTATAAGTAGTTTTCACTTTCATATGAGATGTAGCAGACTTAAAATTACTTCATCGAAATTCTACTACATTCATATTCCCAATCAAACAAACATCAAAATATAGGAATTGTCTAACATAAATAAAGCAAAATCTAAGTAATATGAAAATTTAAGGTAAAAACAAAACGAGTTCACTTGGAAACAAAACAGTAGCAACTACTTACTAAATCACTTAAATTAAGCTGACTTGAAAACTAAGAATTTTTTTATCTCGTTGCCTTAAAGAAACTCTTACCTCAAAGTTTTTGAATGGTGTCTCTGTTTTAACCCCCTTTAACGCACCAAGCACCCTAACACATGTTATGGTAACGACCATTTAGGGTAGTACAGTATTGACATTGCCAGGCATCTGTCAATTTGACATGCTTTTCTTTCACTAGAGTAACATCAACTTCACATAGCCCATTTTCTAATCTTTTGAGAAAGTTTGAAAAATATCTTCCAGCTACCTTAGTTAAATTTATAAGCTCCTTACATTTTTTTAATTAATTCTTCTGAGCTAGCCTCATCCCTAAAGTATTTTTGCAGCTTATTCTCTGCGTAATCATGGAGCCTTTCTAAAGCCACCTCAGCCTCACCTTGTGGTTACTCAAATAGTTTTGTTTCGTATATGCTTCTGGTCGCATAGAATATCCATAAATATAAGTCCATTTTAACACACGCCTCTATTCAAAAATTTGCTTCCAAGCTTCCATAAAGAAGCTTAGGTGTTCTCGCTGACAATATTTTTTCTCGAGTTTCTGAAGTTTCTTATTTTATATCTCGCTTAGATCTGCTAATGCTTTCTCTCTTGACTTTTCATTTACAACCGACCTTTCATAATAATAAGCATATCTCTTGATGTATTCGTGAGCGGATGCTCTAAGCCTAACAACTTCATATTCTCCTCTCCCCACAGTCTCCTAATAACCATTACACGCCTTAGGATCATGTGCATTCCATGGTCCTGTGCACATCCAACACAACTCGTGCTTGCAAGGACGCTTATTAGTACTCATTAGCATGCTCCAACTGTACATATAAATATCAAAAAGATCATGCTCTTTGATTTTGATGGTAGATGCATCCAACATGTTTTGAAGACTAGAGGTGTATCATTATTCATTTGTGTATTCTCTACACAATCACAAGAAAGTTTCTATGATTAAAAAACAATGCCATCATATAATCTTACATAAGTTATCACCATTTCCCTGTATATATGACCATTACAAGACTTGGCCATACAATAATACCCAGATATATTTATTTAATTTTCTAATTAGTAAAATATATATTATATTAATTATGTGTTAAGTATAAAAAAGCTATTAGAAGAAATAACGAAAGGATTTATCAAGGTAATCTTTAAAGTAAATAATGACAAATTGGTAATGAATACTAAAATATAGCTTGTAAAGAAGCTAAAGAAGCTTTACAAGTAAATAGTTATAATATAATTGATTGATTAAGCCTTCAAAATGTTGGAGAGCATCCATTTATTCGAGGCGTATGTCTACAACTTTGGTGAAAAATTTGGCATTAGTGACTTGATGCGGCTAAATTTTTTTGCTTCACGCTCATAAATATATGATTAAATAACATTCAAATCTTAATTTATTGAGAATGAAAAGATATTCAAGTTTACACATATAATAATTTTACGCAAAAAAAGATTAGGGCATTGAGAGTCAACCCCCGAAACTAGAGTTCTAGCCAACACTTCTTCATTCTTCAACCTTCATCCATCAATCGATCAAGCCCCCCTTCGCTCGCCCATCTCCTCTTATTTATCTATCATTTTCTCAATAAAACAAAGATCTAATTATTTTCGGGTGAGATCTTGTCGAGTACCTTGTTATCAAGGTTGTTAGTGGTGCCCATCTTTTTGGGATGTTAGTGTTTATGTTATGATATTAGTTTATCTTTTGTTGTTGGTTTCGGCCGCTCTAAAAAGGATTTATATGATACTTTTTGTGATCAGTAAGGCTTTAAAAAATGATATTCAAGTTTTAATTAAACAACTTTGCAAACTTAGAGGACTATTCGATTTTTTTTAAAGAGATTAAAATAATATTGTATTGAGCCAATTAACAATTAGTCATTTAACCTTCCTTTACCAAGTTTCAAAAAAGCCCATCTGTCCTTTTGGTGAACCACCAACAAATCATGAGTACCCATATATCTTAATAATCTAAAAATCATTGTTTCACTTTTAAAATATGTTATCGATAAATATACATATTCATATATTACTACTTACTTAATATTTTGTCCTTATCGGTTTGTAAAAAAAAGTGCACCTTACTACTAAAATAATTTATTTTTGGATATACTATCTCTTACTATCCAAAATTGCATAATATTTAAAAATGTTTGTTTTATATTGTTGTTAAGTTGCATTGTACATAAAATTAAAAAAATAAGTATATTGTGCATTGTGCATTGTATTCAAATAGTTTATTTTTAAATATATTAATACCTCTCATCAATTAAAATTGCATATTATTTAATAAAAAATGTGTCTTTCATATTATTGTCATAACAAAAAAGTTCAACTATATTATATATAAATATATGTAAAAAATTGTACTTTATTTTTACCACAGATTTCACCAATTAAATGAGTATATATGAAATTTGTATTTGTGGATTTTATCCAGCTGTAAACATAGGTTATACTTCGAAATCAATGGTAATGTTATTGACTTATTTTTTTAATATCCCTCTATTCTACTATAAATACTACACAATCTATGTTCCTCATACACAAATTACAAATCATAGAGTGTCCTTTTCTTATGTATTCTTGTATATAATGATAGTAAGAAGACCTCTCATATAATGATAGTGTAAAAATATTTAAATTTGTTAACAAAAATATGTTATAGTTTATCAAATTCCATATAATTTGAGGATGTTCATGGTACATCATTATATTGAAATTAATTTTTTTTAAGATGATGATGTTTCATGAACAATCCTTAGATTATATAGATTTTGTTTTTAACCAATTGTATTGAGAGAAATAGAAATGCCTATTAATTGAAGAAAATTTCCTTTTATATTATTGGTTAGTTATATTATTGAGGATTTCTGAATGCAATGAGTTGTTTCAATAATTTGGAAACTGAGATTCTTAATCATATGTGAGATGGGATTGCAAAGTTTTTTTACCATAATTTTTTATTTGTCTGTTTATCAATTTTAATCATGTATATTTATATTCATTGGTGAATATAATAGTGGGGTACGGGTGATATATCATTATATCAAATTCAAATATTTAAGTGACTATTTATCATACTTTAGTTTCTAATATAAATATGTATCAATGGTAGAAAAAGAATTAGCTAATTTTGTTAATGTAGCTATTAAGTACTTTTGTTACAATAGATTTCATGAAGAGGTCTTTGGAAAATAATCTAATCTCCTTGTTGAGTATATGCTATGTGGCATCTCACACGCGTAATTCCATTCTAATGTGCTAATGTGTGTGTAAGGGGTTTTATAAATTTTCATTTGACATGGAATGGTGGACTACAAGTAATGAGTTTTACTTTTGATACTAAAAATATGACAACATTCAAATGTGGTATAGGAAGTGTTACAAACTACTATTTGAAATGCTAGTTTAATATGACTACATGTCAAATGAGAAATTCTGAAATCAAATATCCAGGCATCTAACATATTAGAATGAACTCGGGTGTCTCATACTAAATAACACTGGGAGCTGCAGGGGATTGAAGTTTCTACTTCATGATGGTGATATGCGTGTAAATAAACCCCATAAATATAATGACTTGTAATTTAGAAATTAGTTTAGTTAAATTTATTTGATGGTCCTCTCGTAGTAAAATGAATAATGATACGATGAATAGAGGAGGTAACACAAAGGAAAACTGGGATTGATTTGCAAGTGTTGTGATGGAACTAATGGAGAAGCAGTCTGCATAAACTACACATGTTCACTCTTGCTCTAGCCTTTAGTGTAATCCATGAAAAAGACCAAGATCAATTTATACCTATGGTCTGTGTTCAATATTCTCTAAAAAATTGGTTTGAAACAGCAAAAAAGCATATATATGTCATCGAATGCATAAATTGTATAATATCATGTTTATAGATTCTTCACATTCTTTAACAGCATCTCGTATATTCCTTTCTGTTTTTTCCTATGTTCCTTTCTGCTTTGAATTATGTCTGCATTTTCTAACGAGTCTGGATATAAAATTTAATAATAAAAAAATACGAAATTGATGGGTTTCCTTTAAGACCTTTACAAATATGTAATAATGGTATGTGGCCATTTACATGTATAATAATTTGAGGGAATTGGACATGTGTAGTGTGAGAATGTTTCTGTTTGTATTAAATGAACGTGTTCGAAGTGGATTGGTAGCTTAATCCGTTTGTGGTTCGAGATGTGATGGACGTTTGCAGCTCTTCGGCTCCTCATCAAAAATTAATTTCTTAATGTCTATATTCAATTGTAATTTACAATAATATTTTACATCCTAATACGCTGACCCCATGCAAAGCAACCGTTAAAAACAAAAAGGTATGAGGTAAGTATAGTTCTAGTGAATACAAGAGAAACCATAATGAATACTTCAATTCTAAGAATTCCCCATTTTCCCTCACATTCCCAATCA
Organism: Apium graveolens; assembly: GCF_009905375.1. Classification (NCBI taxonomy): domain Eukaryota; kingdom Viridiplantae; phylum Streptophyta; class Magnoliopsida; order Apiales; family Apiaceae; genus Apium; species Apium graveolens. Next base: position 45,696 of record NW_027419135.1, on the reverse strand, counting down.
AACAAACATTAAAATATAGGAATTGTCTAACATAAGGAAAACAAAATCTAAGTATTATAAAAATTTAAGTTAAAACAAAACCAGTTCACTTGCAAACAAAGTAGTAGCAACTACTTACAAAATCTCTTAAATTAAGTTGAGTTGAAAAATATGAATTTTTTTTATTTCGTTGCCTTAAAGAAGCTCTTACCTCGAAATTCTTGAATGGTGTCTCTGTTTTAGCCCCGTTTACGCACCAAGCACCTTTAGCACATGTTATGGTCACAATCATTTAGGGCAGTACAGTATTGACACTTCGAGGCATCTGTCAATTGGACATGCTTTTCTTTCACTGGAGTAACATTAACTCAGATGGCCCATTTTCTAATCCTTTAAGAAAGTTCGAAAAATATCTTCCAGTTACCTTAGTTAAATTTATAATCTCCTTACGATTTTTTTTATTAAATTCTTCTGAGCTAGCCTCATCCCTAAAGTATTTTTGCAGCTTATTCTCTGCGTAATCATGGAGCCTTTCTAAAGCCACCTCAGCCTCACCTTGTGGTTACTGAAATCCTTTGTTTTCGTATATGCTTCTCGTGGCATAGAATATCCATAAATATAAGTCCATTTTAATACTCGTCTTTATTCAAAAATCTGCTACCAAGCTTCCGTAAAAGCTTTGGTGTTCTTGCTAACAATGTTTTTTCTCGAGTTTCGAGTTTCTGAAGTTTCTTATTTTTTATCTCGCTTAGATCTGCTAATGATTTCTCTCTTGACGTTTCATTTGTAGCCCATGTTTCATAATATTGAGCATATCTCTTGATGGATTCCTGAGCCGATGCTCCAAGTCCAAACAACTTCTCTCCTTAGAGTCTCTTAATAACCTTTACACGCCTTAGGATCATGTGCATTCCATGATCCTAGGCATATCCAACAAAACTCATGCTTCCAAGGATGCTTACAAGTACTCAGTAGCGTGCTCCAATAGTACGTACAAACATTGAAAGTTCGTGTTCTCTAATTTAGATGATAGATGCATCCAACATGTTTGAAGACTACACGTGTATCATTATAATTATTCATATATGTATTCTCTGGACAATCACAAGAAAGTTTATATGATTAAACAACAATGCCATCATAAAATCTTATATAAGTTATCACCATTTCCCTGTATATATGACCATTAAAAAACATGGTCATACTTTAATACTCAGATATATCTATTTGATTTTTTAATTAGTAAAATATATATTATATTAATTATGTGTTAAGTTTTATAAAAAAGCTATTAGGAGAAATAATGAAAGGCTTTATCACGGTAATCTTTAAAGTAAATAATATCAAATTGGCAAATGATTACTAAAATCTAGCTCATAAAGAAGCTAAAGAAGCTTGATAAGTAAATAGTTATAATATCATTGATTGATCAACCTTAATATAGCTGGTAAAGAAGCTAAAGAAGCTTGAAAAATAAATATTTATAATACATTGATTGATCGCCTTCAAAATGTTAGAGAGCATCCATTTATTCAAGGAATGTGTCTACAGCTTCTGTAAAAATTTGGCATTGGTGACTTGATGCAGCTAAATTTTGTGGCTTCAAGCTCATAAATATAAGATTAAATAACATTCAAATCTTAATTTATTGAGAATTAAAAGATATTCAAGTTTTAATTAAACAACTTTGCAAACTTGAAGGACTATTCAATTTATTTCTAAAGAGATTAAATAATATTTTATTGTGCCAATTAACAATTAGTCATTTACCCTTCCATTAGGGATACTTGTATAGTCCAGTTTCAAATAGCTCATGTGTCCTTTTGGTGAACCACCAACAAATCATGGGTATGCATATATCTTAATAATCTAAAAATCATTGTTTCACTTTAAAAATATATTATGGATAAATATACATATTCATATATTACTACTTATTTATTGTTTGTCCTTATCCTCTTTGTAAAATAAATGTGCCCCTTACTCCTAAAATAATTGATTTTTGGCTATACTATCTCTTACTATCCAAAATTACATAATATTTAAAAATGTTTGGTTTATATTGTAGTTAAGCTACATTGTACATACCATTAAAAAAAATATTCTGCATTGTGCATTGTATTCAAATAATTTATTTTTAAATATATAAATACCTCTCATCAATTAAAATTGCATATTTTTAATAAAAAATGTGTCTTTCATATTATGGTCATAACAAAAATTGTTGTGAATAAGTGAGTTAGAGTTTAATGAAATAACTGGGAAATACACAATGTATGCTAAGTGTTAACTTTTATTATAAGAGTGCTACGTACATATATATGAAAAGCATAAACAGAAATAAATGACTTAGCTACATACAAACTAGAAGAACATGGCAACTAACTTCTTATTACAACTCATTATCCAAACGTAACTGATAAACACCTAAAAGACTCCATGAATATATTGACTATGTCCAACACATGGAGTCCACAGTTGCACATCGACCCAACCAACAAGGACAAACAAATAGCAAAGCCCACAAACTTCCAACAATGCATATATCTGGACAACAAACTAGAAACAAACATAATGTCCGGCCTAGTTGTCGTAAGATACATTAAACTTCCAACAATGCTTCTATACAAAGTCCTGTCTACTTTTCTTCCACCGTCATCTTTCATCAATTTTTCATTTGCTACAAGAGGTGTTGCCATTGCTTTGCAACCATACATATTAAACCTTTTTAACATCATTTCAGCGTATCACTCATTTCATACTTCTTCATCATATCACTTTTGAACTGATTTATCATATGCTCATCATTGCTAGTAAAAATCAGATCATCAACATAAATTGCAATGATAAGAATTGACATACCTTGCTTCTTCACATAGAGAGTTGGCTCAATCTTACTTTTAACAAATCCATTTTCCAGGAAGTAGTTGTCGATATGGGTATACCATTGACGAGGTGCCTGGATTATACAATACCTTTTTCAACTTGTAAACTTTTCCTTCTTGTCCTTTAATAACAAAACCATCTGGCTGATCTACATAGATTTTCTCTTCTAAATCTCCGTTCAAGAAGGCTGATTTCACGTCAAGTTCATATAATTTCCATCCTTTTTGAGCTGCAAGAGCAATGACGGTTCTGATTGTGTCATTTCGAGCTACTGGTATAAATGTTTCGAGGTAATCAACTCCTTTATGTTGTGAATATCCTTTGGCCACTAGACGCGCTTTATTTTTTAACCAAGAACCATCTGACTTGTGCATTATTCTATAAATCCAATTCACGCCCACAACCTCTTTATTTTTCGGTCTTTCAACGAGTTGCCATGTCTTATTTTTTTCAATCATGTGAAACTCGTCTTCCATTGCCTTCTTTCCAAAACATCGTCTCTAATTGCCTCCTCAAAACTCGTTGGTTCAGTCATGCAAAAATTACACGACTCATAAATATCACCAAAGAGACCTCATTTTCAGCGGAGTACTTCCTGAACTTGACGATCTTGCACTATCACTTGAAGGTGATGATGGATCAGTAGGTGAAGATGGATCAGATGGTGATGATGCTGGTGATGACTGATCATTATTTTGTCTTCATTTTGAGCTTCTGCTTCAAATGTAATAGTTTGATTTTGACATGCTTCTTTCTCCCAATTCCAGCTAACTCCTTCATCAAACAACACATCCCTAATTATGATTATTGATTTCTTCTTTAAACTATACAACCTATATCCTTTTGATTTTGAGCTGGTAACCAAGAAGAATGCATTTTTCACTCGTGTCTTCCAGTTTATGTCTTTTTTTTTCCGGAATATGTGCATAGCAAATGCAACCAAATATCTTTAAATGGCTTACTGAAGGCTTCTTTCTGCACCATGCTTCTAATGGAGTCATTTCTTTAACTGCCTTAGTTGGACATCTGTTAATGAAGTACACATCAGTATGAATTGCTTCAGCCCAGAATGAATTTGGCAACCCTTTCTCCTTTAACATTGATTTGGCCATATTCACTAAGTTTGGTTCTTTCTTTCAGAAACTCCATTTTGTAGAGGTGAGTAACCAACCGTGAGTTGTCTATCAATTCCTTCATCTTCACAAAATTTATTAAATTCTCTAGAGGTATATTCTTTACCCCTATCACTTCTCAAAACTTTTATGTAACAACCACTTTGTTTTTCTACAAATTTCTTGAATTTTTTGAAAATGCTAAAGACCTCAGACTTATATTTCATAAAATAAACCCACATCATTCTTGAGTAATCATCAATAAATAAAACAAAGTACCTATTTTTAGCAAGTGAAGGAGTCCTCATTGGTCAACACACGTCAGTGTGAACAAGCTCCAGCAGTCCCCCAGCTCTCCACGATCCTCCTTTTGGAAAAGAATTTCTATGGTGCTTTCCCATGGCACACCCTTCACACACTTCATTGTTATCTTCAACTTGAGGCAGCCCATACAACATATTTTTCAGTTCCTTCAGCCCTTGAGAATGTATGTGTCCAAGCCTTTTATGCCAAAGCAAGGATTCCTCTTTCAGGTGTGCTTTTAAGGCCAAATCAGCATCATAATTGAACATTAGCTGAAAACTTCTGCCCCTTTTCATCTGTATTTTTGCAACCAATTTTCTGCCTTTATTTTTGTCATAAATTGTGCAAGTACCATCCTCAAAATAAGCAGCATATCCATTTTCTATGAGCTGACCAACACTAAGTAGATTCTGATCTAAATCGGGGGACTAATAAAACATCATTAATGTATCGTATGCCATCTTTTGTTTGAATACATATCGTACCTTTGCCTCTTGCCTGAACCAATATGCCATTTCCCATTTTCACTTCAGGGGTAATACTTTTATCAATCTTTGTAAATATTGTGATGTCTCCAGTCATGTGATTGCTACACCCGCTGTCCAATAACCATGTAGTGCTACTTTTCTCATTTGTGACCTGACAATTTGCATAAAAGACTGCATATCCATCTTCTTTTTCTTCAGATACATTCACTTGCTGCTGATTTTTGAACCTGCAATCTTTTCGCAAATGTCCAAATTTCTTACAATGATGACATTGAGGCTTCCCTTTGAACCAGCAATCCTTCTCTGTATGGCTACTTCGTTTGCATATTTCACACTTGTTTGTTTGACTTGCATCACCTAAACATCTGTTATAATTACTTTTTCCTCTTCCTCTTTGGCCTCTTCCTCTTCCTCTATTGAACATGCCACCTCTTGATGATACTCCTCCATTATAACTCTGAGACGGTGATTCCTTTTTGTTTAAGTTGAGCTTACATTGCAAAACACTTTCAATGGATTTTTCGGAGTGTCTCATCAATCTTTGTTCATGGGACTGTAATGATGCCATCAACTCACCACATTTTAATGTGTTAATATCTTTGGTTTCTTCAATAATGGACACCATAGCATCATATTTATCAGTCAAGCTAATCAGAATTTTTTCAACAACTTTGTTATCGGTAACCACTTCACCGTACAAAGCCATTTGATTGACAATTTCATTTATTTTTGAATAATAATCCTTCAAACTTTTAGACTCATTCATATTCAAGTTCTCAAAATCTCTCCTGAGGGATTGTAGCTTAATAGATCTTACATTGGAATTTCCTTGGAATTCATCTTGCAAAACTTCCCAAGCTTCTTTTGCCTTGCAACCCTCATAATTCTGGGAAACAAGCTCTCTGATATAGCTTGTTGAATAAAGAAGAGGGCATTTGCATCTTTCTTTTTAGTCTCCTTTAAGGCCTCCTTCTGAGCATTTGTTAAATTTGCTGATTCACACTACAACATTTTTGCAATCATACAACTGTTTTTTTTTAGTTGTCTGAAAGGTAGTTTTTCGGTTGTGTATCCAACACTCGTGTGATCCAAGGTTGGACAACGGTTGTTTATACACTTGTAATAAGCCAGATTCAACAACGTTTTTTAATACTGGTTACAATCAAGAATTCACAACGAGTACTCTATACTAACCATTGTTAGGAAATTCTTTAAACAACTGTTTCTTTATTCAACTATCGTCTACCTAACTTAACAACAATGGTTTTGTAGAAAAACCATTATTATTAACTTATTCAATATTTTCATAAACAACAGTTTATAAATTTCTTTTAACTAGTTAAAACTATTATCATTAATATTTTTTTTTAAAAAGATAATGGTGTAAAAGATTTAAACCATTGCAAAAAAATATGAAAAGACAACAGTTTTTTTTAAAAAAATATGTGCACTGAGACATACAACAGTTTTCATCATTTTTTAAGTGGGTTTCACACAACTGTTTACAAAATTAATCTCATTATTTAAAATAAATCAATTTTAAAATAATATAATATTATAATAATTCAATTGTTATATCACAATTGAAATTAAATTTATAATACAAAGATTTTGTACAAGAATTACATCTATAACTTAAAATCTATTTCTAAACATGCTCATTAAGGTACACAATAACTAATTTTCAACATTCACACTAGTCAATCAATGCAGCCATCCTGTGTGGCGAGGTTTACTCTCTTGTGTTGGCACTCCTCCTCTGTCTATCACTGATTTCCTTCTCTCTCTCGGTGCTTCCAACTCTCTTTTTGTACCCCTTTCCTGGTCCGGCAGAATATGTGGACCACTCTATGTAGGCTTGATGCACGGGTAAATTCAGTTGTGCCACTGCTGATTGTGGCTAGGGAACTATCGAATATGCTGACACTGGCGCAATTCCTCCAGCCACTCTAGCAGAGTTCACGCTAACCCTAAACCCTTTCATAAGAAATGAGGAAATATCCTACAGCTAGCGGAGATTATATGAACATTAAAGTCAGACACCTACTTTACCATCTTTTCTTCATTTTATTCAGAGTTATTCATAAAAAAAATAGATACTTAAGAAACTCACAACTGTCTTAAGCTCATGCCATTAGCCTAGATCTTTATAACCAGATCAGGGATATACTTACCTCACTAATAGAAAGAGATTGGGGCTGACCTCAGCTCCAACACATGCCTTAACAAACTAGAACAGAAGAGTTCTTCTCTTCATTCCCCCCTAACAAAAGAAATTATGTAATAAACTTTTTAAGCTGGTGATATTTTAAATTCTTGTTTTGTCACTACTTAACCAGATTGTCATTGACTTTACATTAATCTTACTTCAAAACGAAGCAAAGGGATGAAGCTAGTACTCACTTTGTATCATGTAAAGTATGTGAGCCATGATTGTGCTTTCATTGCTCATGTCAAGTTATCAACCCTGCACAATCAAATTTGATACATTAAAATAGTGCAAATTATGCATATAGTCTGTACATACCTCGAAATCATGGTCATTTCAAAAATCACAGAACTAGCACATGGTTAGGTTATAAATGGTCGGGGGCGGTATGTTTCTCACGCTATGTAGTCATACTATTTTATTGCATATATGATTTACACTATTGTATAGTTTACTATATAAGTATTATACAAGCATAGGCATATGTATATCATGCCTTTTCCAAAGAGATATAGATCATTAAACCTTGTTAGAGGATACAACGTATAGTCTGTATAAATTTTGAACCATAATAATTATGCAAAGGTAAATTTGGTATGCTAGGTTCATGGAGCCAAATATCATACATGAACTTTAACCATTAAAAGACATGGCCATACTTTAATAACCAGATATATTTATTTGATTTTCTAATTAGTAAAATATATATTATATTAATAATGTATTAAGTTGTATAAAAAAGCTATTAGAACAAATAATGAAAGGTTTCATCAGGGTAATCTTTAAAGTAAATAATAGCAAATTGGCAATGATTACTAAAATCTAGCTCGTAAAGAAGCTAAAGAAGCTTGACAAGTAAATAGTTATAATATCATTGATTGATCAAACCTTAATATTGCTGGTAAAGAAGCTAAAGAAGCTTTACAAGTAAATAGTTATAATATCATTGATTGATCAGCCTTCTAAATGTTATAGATCATCCATTTATTCAAGGCATATGTCTACAACTTCTGTGAAAAATTTGGCATTGGTGACTTGATGCAGGTAAATTTTGTGGCTTGAGCTCATAAATATAAGATTTAATAACATTCAAATCTTAATTTATTTAGAATTAAAAGATATAGAAGTTTTAATTAAACAACTTTGCAAACTTAGAGGACTATTCAATTTATTTCTAAGGAGATCAAAATAATATTGTATTGAGCCAATTAACAATTAGTCATTTACCCTTCCAATAGGGACACTTGTATAGTCCAGTTTCAAAAAAGCCCATATGTCCTTTTGGTGGACCACCAACAAATCATTAGTATGCATATATCTTAATAATCAAAAAATCATCGTTTCATTTTAAAAATATATTATCGATAAATATTCATATATTACTACTTATTTAATATTTCTCCTTATCATTTTTATAAAAAAATGTGCCCCTTACTACTAAAATAATTTATTTTTGGATATACTATCTATTACTATCCAAAATTGCATAATATTTAAAAATGTTTATTTTATATTATTGTTAAGTTACATTGTACCTAACATAAAAAAAATAAGTATATTGTGTATTGTGCATTGTATTCAAATAATTTATTTTTAAATATATAAATACCTCTCATCAATTAAAATTGCATATTATTTAATAGAAAATGTGTCTTTTAGATTATTATCATAACAAAAAAGTCCAACTATATTATATATAAATATATGTAAAAAATTGTACTTTATTTTTCCATCTTATACAGATTTCACAAATTAAATGAGTATTTATAAAATTTGTATTTCGTGGATGTTATCCGGCTGTAAACATACCTTTGAAATCAATGGTAATGTTATTGACTTAGTTTTTTCATATCCCTCTATTCTACTATAAATACGCACATAATCTATGTTCATGATATACAAATTATAAATCATAGAGTGTCCATTTTTTATGTATTCTTGTATAGAATGATAGTAAGAAGACCTCTCATGTAATGATAGTGTAAAAATATTTAAATTTGTTAACAAAAATTTGTTAACAAAAATTTGTTATAGTTTATCAAATCCATGTAATTTGAGGATGTTCATGGTATATCATTATATTGAAATTAATTTTTTTAAGATGATGATGTTTCATGAACAATCCTTAGATTATATAGGATTTTGTTTTTTTAGAGAAATAGAAATGAATATTAATTGAAAAAATTAGTGATACAATTTTCTTTTATATTGTTGGTTAGTTATATTGTTGAGGATTTTTGAATGCAATGAGTTGTTTCAATAATTTGGAAACTTGAGCTAATCTGATCCTTAACCATATGGGAGATGGGATTGCAAAGTCTTTTTACCATAATTTTTATTTTGGTGTTTATAAATTTTAATCCGATATGTTTATATTCATTGGTGAATATAATAGTGCGGTACAGGTGATACATCACTATATCAAAATTCAAATATTTAAGTGATGATTTATCATACTTTGGTTTCTAATATAAATGTGTATCAATGGTAGAAAAATAATTACCTAATTTTGTTAATGTAGCTATTAAGTACTTTTGCTATAATCGATTTTTCATTTGATGAAGAGGTCTTTGGAAAATCATATAATCTCCTTGTTGCCTATATGCTTATGTGGTATCTCACACCCGTAATTCCATTCTAATCCGCTAATGTGTGTGTAACGGGGTTTTATAAATTTTCATTTGATATGTAATATTGGACTACGGGTAATGAGTTTTACTTATGATACTAAAAAATATAACTTGACAACATTCAAATGTGGTATATGAGTGTTAGAAACTACTATTTGAAAATGTTAGTTTATTATGACTACATGTCAATTGAGAATTTCTCAAATCAAATATCCACCGGTCTAACATATTAGAATGAACTCCGGTGTCTAATACTAAATAACACTGGGAGCTGCCGGGGATTCAAATTTCTATTTCATTATGGTGATATGCATGTAAGTAAACTCGATAAATATAATGACTTGTAATTTAGAAATTCAGTTTAATTAAATTCATTTGATGGTCCTCTATTAATAAAATGAATAATGATACGATGAATAGAGGAGGTAACTCAAAGAAAAACTGGGATTGATTTTCAAGTGTTGTGATGGAACTAATGGAGAAGCAGTGTGGATAAACTACACGGGTTCACTCTTACTCTAACCTTTAGTGTAATTTATGGAAGCGACCAAGATCAATTTATACTTATGGTCTGTGTACAATATTTTCTTAAAATTTTGGTTGAAACATCAAAGAAGCACATATATGTGACTAAATGCATAAATTGTATAATATTATGTTTATAGATTCTTCACTTTATTTAACACCATCCCCTATATTCCTTTCTGTTTTCCAATGTTCCTTTCTACTTTGAATTATGTCTGCATTTTCTAACGAGTCTGGATATGAAATTTAATAATAAAAAAAGAATACGAAATTGATGGGTTTCATTTTAGAAATATGTAATAATGGTATGTCGTCATTTACATGTATAATAATTTGAATTGTGAGCAGGGAATTGGACATGTGTAGTCTGAGGATGTTTGTGTTTGTATTAAATGAACGTGTTCGAAGTGGATTGGTAGCTTAATCTATTTGTGGTTCAAGATGTTATGGACGTTTGCAAATCTGATTCTTAACCATATGTGAGATGGGATGGAAAAGTCTTTTTACCATAATTTTTATTTGTGTGTTTATCAATTTTAATCATGTATGTTTATATTGATTGGTGAATATAATAGTGGGGTACCGGTGATACATCACTATATCAAATTCAAATATTTAAGTGATGATTTATCATACTTTAGTTTCTAATATAAATATGTATCAATGGTAGAAAAATAATTAGCTAATTTTGTTAATGTAGTTATTACGTACTTTTGTTACAATCAATTTGATGAAGAGGTCTCACTACAAGAAAAATGTCCATAGACATCGGTTTTTGGCCGATGTCTATGTTGTTTGGCAACCGATGTTGATGTCGGTGATGTTTATTTTAGACATCGGCCATAACCCGATGTCCTTGGTTAGACATCGTTTCTAGAAAAAAAACTGATGTCCATGTATTGTTTTTTTACAAAAAATGTGAGAAATAAATAATTTAATAAATAAATTGCACCTATTACAATAAATTAAACATATAATGAGCTATGTTTTTTTCCACATAGACATGGAATATTTTTATTTAGGTGATGTAAAATCAGTTATTAAACATCGATTTATTTAGTAAAAGGTGATGTCTATGTTATCACTTAGACATAGTTTTATCCGAAACAAAGTGATGTCTATGTTCCTTTTAGGCTTGAAAATGTCGGTCTTTGACATCAGTTTTTTAGGAAAAATCTATGTATATCAACCATTTTGACATATGTTTTTCTTCACTAAAAATGATGTACAATTGCCTTTGAGATATCAGTATTTATATATTAAAAGTGATGTACAATTGTTTTTTTGACATAAGTATTTATTCATTAAAAGTGATGAAAAATTATTTTTTTGACATCAGTATTTATTTATTGAAAGTAATTAAATAATGAACTAACTAAACACTTATATTCAACAACATAAATATCAAGTATCTAGTTTTATTACAGAATCGTTCAAAACCAAACTATTGTTATATGCTTGCTAAGCCATCCCTGATAACATAAATATCGAGAATATAGTATCTTAGCTAACCCATCCCTGCTAACAGCACTAAGAAGACCAAGACTTCGTTTTATAACTTCTTTAGGAGTGATCATTACTCGTTTACATAACGCATCTTCTAGTCCTGCAGCTTCACACCTTAAATATTTTAATCAACACTGGACCAATTATGGTTGCACTAATTTGAAACAAAGCATTTGCACAAATAGATTGCAAAATAACATCTTATGGTTTAACTGTTGAATTGAGTGAGCATTGCATCTGCAACAACAAATTAAAAATTAATAATGCTGTCAAGGTGAAGAATTTAAAAGCACAAGTGCTCCGAAATAGTGTGCAAACAATTGAACAAGTTAAACTGTTAAAGAAGGGAATCAAACGTGTCCAGGATGCATGCCGCTTAGAGCTTCATCAGTAGCACAATACTCAAGAAGCCATAATCTAAAGCCAGTTCACAGAAAAGGTAGGAAAACACAATGCAGTCAACAATCGAAGAAAACTTATGCTTATTACATTTAAAGTAGATATGTGACAAGTCTTGCAAAAAAAAAAGTCGATACGTAACAAGTCAATTGAACCCTGTACAAAACACTCTGAGAACATTAAAAGAAATAATATAGGTATATTTGAATTCCAAAAGTTTCTTTACTAGGTAAAATCTTTGAATATTTACAAGCTAAGGTCAAGAATATCTGAACTTAGTTTTCTAAACTAGCACTTAAATATACGATAGCTTATGCCCCTTTTTAGGAAGAACAATCATGGCCAGTACTATTAATTCTTTTTAGTAGGATAAATAAAATACATATTTTCTGTTAGCAGTTATAAAAATTAGGGACCTTTGGGATAATGGAAACATGAATGAGAATGACAAATGAGATTCCAATACAAAAGAATGTATTAGAATCTCTTCTTCTTGTCCTTCGATTAAAACCTACAAAACTATTGTACACCAACGCCATTAGATAAACTTGAGAAAACCATAGTATACTTGATCAAGAACAAAATCAGATTGAGCAAGAATTCTAGTTTATAGGTGTGGAAGGTGGCCACATCACGGATAAAAGAGAATAATTAAAAACAATATTAATTGACCAAGTATGTTATCAACCAATTATAAACAATTTTAATTAGAGAAGGGATTAGTACATTACAACATGTAACATATATACAAAATAATTCAACAAAGCTTGAATACTCCTATTTGCTTTATAATTTTTGACATTATAATTTATATTTATCATGGTGTCCTGCGTTGCATTGCTAGTGAAAAAAACTCTATTCAGATCATTTAGCGACAAACTAAATATTGTGTTGGTCGCAAAATACTAGAAATAGTAGAGCAGGTCCTTTTAAAAGAAAAAGTACAGAGTAGGTCATTGATAGTAATAAAATGCCTTCAACAATGTACCTTGGATTGTAACACAAGTCAAAGACACTTTTCATAGAAATAACATTGACCACAAAGGTAATATCATTCATCTGTTGATATAAGCTACATCAACCTTTGAGCCAGCAAGCTCAATAGTTGATGCCTACAAAGAATCAGTGAATGGCTGAAGCCGCATACATACAACCTGCTTAATCTTGGAAATATATTGAGATTTGGGTCTGAAGAATAAGGGTGATAAATCTGCAAATAATGTTAATAAGGCATCAACAAATGATGCTGACAAGACATAACATGATATAGAGACATTTAGTTGACAACTTAACCATACACAAGAAGGCTGATATATTCTAAATTGTGTCCCGACAGTTGGCCAGTCATTACAACTAATTTAAGAAACCAAGTTACTGATATACAAGTGCATACAACAGTATTATATCTTCCCAAAAAATCACCATAAATATTCATCATTTTTTTCATTATCATTATATTTGGAGAAAATATAATGAAAGAAATGTTATTTAGAGAAGTATATTTGAATTTTATCACTTTTCCGGAGTAAAACATTAGGTGACTAAGAGTAGAAGTCCAGATCTGTAATATTTTACATTCTTTTAAAGAAGATGCTTCAGAGTAACCAGAGGTGTAATATTTTTTCACAATTTTGCATATCATAAAAAAGAATTACTCGTATAATAATGATAAAGAGCTGTGAGTTAACTACAATATACCAGCCATTGATTCAGCAACACCGAAGCACAATGAAAATGTGGCCAAACCTTTAATAAATGCTGCAACTCTTTGCATGTCATGTACTCTATCATCACATTACATTATCTACATAGCTTCACCTAATACTTCACCTTTGTCCCTGCTTAAATATATCAAGATGAAAATATAATTGGACACAATCTAGGTCTTTCAAACCAAACAAAATAAAAGCATATACTTAGAAATGACAGAAGATGAAAGGCTGGAAAAGCAAAAAAAACATGTTAAATAAGGAACTAATTTAAAAATATATTTATAATTTACTATTTTCTCTATCTTTTAATTATTAACCTTTACACGTGGTATAACGAAAAAATCTAAGTTCTAAGCTACCTTGAGAAAAAAGTTGATCAAAGGCTTCAGACTTTATCTACTCTAATAGCAAGAACCAGGGGCAGAAATTGTAAGAAAATGAATCAAACAACATGCTTAATCCTGAAAATATATTGATTCTAAATGCCGCAATATGTTAAAAACAAGTACTGTTATTAGATAAAAGAAATAATTTTGTTCATATGTAAACAAGTAGAACTTCAAGAAAACATAAATTTTTAATGGAAATAATATGGGAAAATGATGTTATCCCGGTTTGTTTTTAATTAGCTTCACATTCTCACATATATTAAACAATCACATCTAAATGTACCCTAAATATATAGATCTAACATAAACTCCAAATCCTTTACATGCTTTGTGTCTAACAATAATACGATGAAGAGTAAATTCAATTGTAGCAGTCCACAGAAGTAACCGAGTTCTATATCTTTGGGCATAATTAAAGAACCTTTTAGACGGATCTATGCGATAAGCAAAAAGTTACATAGTCACAAACACAACCTAACATAAAAACTAAATCATATAACATACAAACATAAAAGCATAAACCAATGAGTAACACAACCCAACTTTCAATCAAACTTTAAACAAATGAATACCTAGATATTAAATCCACAACCGTATGCAAAAAAGGTCCCGTATATAACCAAAAATTGAAAAGAATTAATAACTCCAAAATATATTGAATTAAATGAAAGCACCATACACAAGGCATATAAGCAAATTAGGGTTTCAATTTGGAAAAACCCCAATTTAACAAATTAGGGTTTTGATTTAAAGAAACCCCAATTTACAAATTTTGTTATCATATAGAGAAGACCATTTCGATTTAAGAATAGAGATTAGATAATCTTACAAAGCTTAAAAACAGAGCTTTAGTTGAGTCGAGATGATGAACACATAGAGAAGGTGAGATGGGGAGGGGAGGTGAGATGGTGAGAACATGTGAGATGAGTGGAATTGAGATGGTGAGGTGAGTTGTCGAGGTGAGAGTGAGCGGGGGGGAGATGAGTGTTTAGTCGAGAGAAAATAATGGGGGAACCAAAATATTGGCTAATGAGCGTGGTGATTTTTTTGGATAAGGGGGGAAATTTTGACTAGCGGGGAAAATATTAAGGTGGGCGCGAATTGAATTTTTTTTAGGTAACTTTAGACATCATTTTTAAAATAACTGATGTCTTCGAATGGCAATGACATCATAAAAACACGGGATGCTGTTATAAAATCTTTTAACATCAGTGGCAAACGTAACCGATGTCTAATGTGTGATGTCTATTGACATTTTTCTTGTAGTGTCTTTGGAAAATCATCTAATCTCCTTGTTGCCTATATGCTATGTGGTATCTCACACCGTTAATTCCATTCTAATCCGCTAATATATGTGTAAGGGGTTTTATAAATTTTCATTTGACATGTAATCATGGACTACATGTAATGAGTTTTACTTTTGATACTAAAAAATATAACTTGACAATATTCAAATGTGGTATAGGAGTGTTACAAACTACTATTTGAAAATGCTAGTTTAATATGACTACATATCAAATGAGAAATTCTCAAATCAAATATCCACGCGTCTAACATATTGGAATGAACTCGGGTGTCTGATACTAAATAACACTGGGAGCTGCAGGGGATTGAAGTTTCTACTTCATGATGGTGATATGCATGTAAGTAAACCCGATAAATATAATGACTTATAATTTAGAAATTCAGTTTAATAAATTCATTTGATGGTCCTCTCTTAGTAAAATGAATAATGATACCATGAATAGAGGAGGTAACTCAAAGAAAAACTGGGATTGATTTACAAGTGTTGTGATGGAACTAATGGAGAAGCAGCCTGCATAAACTACACCGGTTCACTCTTATTCTAGCCTTTAGTGTAATCCATGGAAGCGACCAAGATCAATTTATACTTATGGTCCGTGTACAATATTCTCTAAAAAACTTGGTTGAAACATCAAAAAAGCACATATATGTGACCGGATGCATAAATTGTATAACATCATGTTTATAGATTCTTTACTTTGTTTAACAGCATCCCGTATATTCCTTTCTATTTTTTCCTATGTTCCTTTCTGCTTTAAATTATGTCTGCATTTTCTAAAGAGTCTCGATATGAAATTTAATAATAAAAAAATACGAAATTGATGGGTTTCATTTAAGACTTTACAAATATGTAATAATGGTATGTCGCCATTTACATGTATAATAAGTGGGCAGGGAATTGGACATGTATAGTCTGAGGATGTTTCTGTTTGTATTAAATGAACGTGTTCGAAGTGGATTGGTAGCTTAATCCATTTGTGGTTCGAGATGTGATGGACGTTTGCAGCTCTTCGGCTCCTCATCAAAAATCAATTTCTTAATTTCTATATTCAATTGTAATTTACAATAATATTTTAGATCCTAATACGCTAGACCCCCGGGCCACAGCCAACGGTTAGAAATAATGTGGTATGATGTAAGTACAGTTCTATTTAATTACAAGAGAAACCATAATGAATACTTCCAAATAGTTTGTCCAATAATCGTCTAAAAAGGAAAAATAGCTAGAAAAATATTTGCTGCCAAATTAATGTTGTTCGCTACAAAATTAATGCTCTCCCACATAAAATAATTACCTAATTTTATTAATGTAGCTATTAAGTACTTTGGTTATAATCATTTTTTTATTTGATGAAGAGGTCTTTGGAAAATCATCTAATCTCCTTGTTGCCTATATGCTATGTGGTATCTCACACCCTTAATTCCATTCTAATACGCTAATGTGTATGTAAGGGGTTTTATAAATTTTCATTTGATATGTAATCGTGGACTACGGGTAATGAGTTTTACTTATGATACTAAAACATATAACTTGACAACATCCAAATGTGGTATAGGAATGTTACAAACTACTATTTGAAAATGCTAGTGTATTCTGACTACAGGTCAACTGAGAATTTCTCAAATCAATTATCCACCCGTCTAACATATTAAAATGAACTCGGGTGTCTAATACTAAATAACACTGGGAGCTGCAGGGGATTGAAGTTTCTACTTCATGATGGTGATATGTGTGTAAGTAAACCCGATAAATATAATGACTTGTAATTTAGAAATTCAGTTTAATTAAATTCATTTGATGGTCCTCTATTAGTAAAGTGAATAATGATACTATGAATAGGGAAGGTAACTCAAAGGAAAACTCGGATTGATTTGCAAGTGGTGTGATGGAACTAATGGAGAAGCAGTCTGCATAAACTACATGGGTTCACTCTTGCTCTAACCTTTAGTGTAATCCATGTAAGTGACCAAGATCAATTTATACTTATGGTCTGTGTACAATATTCTCTTAAAAAATTGGTTGAAATATCAAAGAAGCACATATATGTGACTAAATGCATAAATTGTATAACATTATGTTTATAGATTCTTCACTTTGTTTAAAGACATCCCGTATATTCCTTTCTGTTTTTCCTATGTTCCTTTCTTCTTTGAATTATGTCTGCATTTTCTAACGAGTCTGGATATGAAATTTAATAATAAAAAAGAATACGAAATTGATGGATTTCATTTAAGAGTTTACAAATATGTAATAATGGTATGTTTTCATTTACATGTATATTAATTTGAATTGTGAGCAGGGAATTGGACACCTGTAGTCTAAGGATGTTTCTGTTTATATTAAATGAACGTGTTCGAAGTGAATTGGTAGCTTAATCCATTTGTGGTTCGAGATGTGATGGACGTTTGCAGCTCTTCAGCTCCTCATCAAAAATGAATTTCTTATTGTCTATATTCAATTGTAATTTACAATAATATTTTAGATCCTAATACGCTTGACCCCCGGGCCACAGCCAACGGTTAGAAACAAAGTGGTATGATGTAAGTACAGTTCTATTTAATTACAAGAGAAACCATAATGAATACTTCAAAATAATTTGTCCAATAATCGTCTAAAAAGGAAAGACAACTAGAAAAATATTTGCTGCCAAATTAATGTTGTTTGCTATAAAATTAATGCTCTCCGACATAAACTCTTTCCATTAAAGACAAAAACCAGACAATGGGATGCTTCAAATATTTTTGTGTTACTTGTTCCGCTTTTGGGGGTGATAGAGATGTTCTAAACTATTTTTTGGTTTGCACCCATGATGGAATTTGGTCTAGTTGTATGATTCTCGCTTAGGGAGTGAGAGGTTCTGAGTTTAATTCTCAGAATTCCCCATTTTCATGACTATTTTAATTTGTTTTTTATTGCCCAGCTTATCACATAATACTATAAGTCTATAAGTAGTTTTTCACTTTCATATGAGATGTAGCAGACTTAAAATTACTTCATAGAAATTCTACTACATTCATATTCCAATCAAACAAACATCAAAATATAGGAATTGTCTAACATAAATAAAGCAAAATCTAAGTAATATGAAAATTTAAGGTAAAAACAAAACCAGTTCACTTGGAAACAAAACAGTAGCAACTACTTACTAAATCACTTAAATTAAGCTGACTTGAAAACTAAGAATTTTTTTATCTCGTTGCCTTAAAGAAACTCTTACCTCAAAGTTTTTGAATGGTGTCTCTGTTTTAACCCCCTTTACGCACCAAGCACCCTTAACACATGTTATGGTAACGACCATTTAGGGTAGTACAGTATTGACATTGCCAGGCATCTGTCAATTTGACATGCTTTTCTTTCACTAGAGTAACATCAACTTCACATAGCCCATTTTCTAATCTTTTGAGAAAGTTTGAAAAATATCTTCCAGCTACCTTAGTTAAATTTATAAGCTCCTTACGTTTTTTTAATTAAATTCTTCTGAGCTAGCCTCATCCCTAAAGTATTTTTGCAGCTTATTCTCTGCGTAATCATGGAGCCTTTCTAAAGCCACCTCAGCCTCACCTTGTGGTTACTCAAATAGTTTTGTTTTCGTATATGCTTCTGGTCGCATAGAATATCCATAAATATAAGTCCATTTTAACACACGCCTCTATTCAAAAATTTGCTTCCAAGCTTCCATAAAGAAGCTTAGGTGTTCTCGCTGACAATATTTTTTCTCGAGTTTCTGAAGTTTCTTATTTTATATCTCGCTTAGATCTGCTAATGCTTTCTCTCTTGACTTTTCATTTACAACCGACCTTTCATAATAATAAGCATATCTCTTGATGTATTCGTGAGCGGATGCTCTAAGCCTAACAACTTCATATTCTCCTCTCCCCACAGTCTCCTAATAACCATTACACGCCTTAGGATCATGTGCATTCCATGGTCCTGTGCACATCCAACACAACTCGTGCTTGCAAGGACGCTTATTAGTACTCATTAGCATGCTCCAACTGTACATATAAATATCAAAAAGATCATGCTCTTTGATTTTGATGGTAGATGCATCCAACATGTTTTGAAGACTAGAGGTGTATCATTATTCATTTGTGTATTCTCTACACAATCACAAGAAAGTTTCTATGATTAAAAAACAATGCCATCATATAATCTTACATAAGTTATCACCATTTCCCTGTATATATGACCATTACAAGACTTGGCCATACAATAATACCCAGATATATTTATTTTATTTTCTAATTAGTAAAATATATATTATATTAATTATGTGTTAAGTATAAAAAAGCTATTAGAAGAAATAACGAAAGGATTTACCAAGGTAATCTTTAAAGTAAATAATGACAAATTAGTAATGAATACTAAAATATAGCTTGTAAAGAAGCTAAAGAAGCTTTACAAGTAAATAGTTATAATATAATTGATTGATTAAGCTTTCAAAATGTTGGAGAGCATCCATTTATTCGAGGCGTATGTCTACAACTTTGGTGAAAAATTTGGCATTAGTGACTTGATGCGGCTAAATTTTTTTGCTTCACGCTCATAAATATATGATTAAATAACAATCAAATCTTAATTTATTGAGAATGAAAAGATATTCAAGTTTACACACATAATAATTTTACGCAAAAAAAGATTAGGGCATTGAGAGTCAACCCCCGAAACTAGAGTTCTAGCCAACACTTCTTCATTCTTCAACCTTCAT
Organism: Apium graveolens; assembly: GCF_009905375.1. Lineage (NCBI taxonomy): Eukaryota > Viridiplantae > Streptophyta > Magnoliopsida > Apiales > Apiaceae > Apium > Apium graveolens. The sequence continues at coordinate 25,544 of NW_027419135.1, read as the reverse complement.
CCATCAATCGATCAAGCCCCCCTTCGCTCGCCCATCTCCTCTTTATTTATCTATCATTTTCTCAATAAAACAAAGATCTAATTCTTTTCGGGTGAGATCTTGTCGAGTACCTTGTTATCAAGGTTGTTAGTGGTGCCCATCTTTTTGGGATGTTAGTGTTTTATGTTATGATATTAGTTTATCTTTTGTTGTTGGTTTCGGCCGCTCTAAAAAGGATTTATATGATACTTTTTGTGATCTGTAAGGCTTTAAAAAATGATATTCAAGTTTTAATTAAACAACTTTGCAAACTTAGAGGACTATTCGATTTTTTTTAAAGAGATTAAAATAATATTGTATTGAGCCAATTAACAATTATTCATTTAACCTTCCTTTACCAAGTTTCAAAAAAGCCCATCTGTCCTTTTGGTGAACCACCAACAAATCATGAGTACCCATATATCTTAATAATCTAAAAATCATTGTTTCACTTTAAAAATATGTTATCGATAAATATACATATTCATATATTACTACTTACTTAATATTTTGTCCTTATGGGTTTTGTAAAAAAAAAGTGCACCTTACTACTAAAATAATTTATTTTTGGATATACTATCTCTTACTATCCAAAATTGCATAATATTTAAAAATGTTTGTTTTATATTGTTGTTAAGTTACATTGTACAGAAAATTAAAAAAATAAGTATATTGTGCATTGTGCATTGTATTCAAATAGTTTATTTTTAAATATATTAATACCTCTCATCAATTAAAATTGCATATTATTTAATAAAAAATGTGTCTTTCATATTATTGTCATAACAAAAAAGTTCAACTATATTATATATAAATATATGTAAAAAATTGTACTTTATTTTTACCACAGATTTCACCAATTAAATGAGTATATATGAAATTTGTATTTTGTGGATTTTATCCAGCTGTAAACATAGGTTATACTTTGAAATCAATGGTAATGTTATTGACTTATTTTTTTAATATCCCTCTATTCTACTATAAATACTACACAATCTATGTTCCTCATACACAAATTACAAATCATAGAGTGTCCTTTTCTTATGTATTCTTGTATATAATGATAGTAAGAAGACCTCTCATATAATGATAGTGTAAAAATATTTAAATTTGTTAACAAAAATATGTTATAGTTTATCAAATCCATATAATTTGAGGATGTTCATGGTACATCATTATATTGAAATTAATTTTTTTAAGATGATGATATTTCATGAACAATCCTTAGATTATATAGATTCTGTTTTTTAACCATTGTATTGAGAGAAATAGAAATGCCTATTAATTGAAGAAAATTTCCTTTTATATTATTGGTTAGTTATATTATTGAGGATTTCTGAATGCAATGAGTTGTTTCAATAATTTGGAAACTTGAGCTGATCTGATTCTTAATCATATGTGAGATGGGATTGCAAAGTTTTTTTACCGTAATTTTTATTTATCTGTTTATCAATTTTAATCATGTATATTTATATTCATTGGTGAATATAATAGTGGGGTACGGGTGATATATCATTATATCAAATTCAAATATTTAAGTGACTATTTATCATACTTTAGTTTCTAATATAAATATGTATCAATGGTAGAAAAAGAATTAGCTAATTTTGTTAATGTAGCTATTAAGTACTTTTGTTACAATAGATTTCATGAAGAGGTCTTTGGAAAATAATCTAATCTCCTTGTTGAGTATATGCTATGTGGCATCTCACACGCGTAATTCCATTCTAATGTGCTAATGTGTGTGTAAGGGGTTTTATAAATTTTCATTTGACATGGAATCGTGGACTACAAGTAATGAGTTTTACTTTTGATACTAAAAAATATGACAACATTCAAATGTGGTATAGGAGTGTTACAAACTACTATTTGAAAATGCTAGTTTAATATGACTACATGTCAAATGAGAAATTCTGAAATCAAATATCCAGGCATCTAACATATTAGAATGAACTCGGGTGTCTCATACTAAATAACACTGGGAGCTGCAGGGGATTGAAGTTTCTACTTCATGATGGTGATATGTGTGTAAATAAACCCCATAAATATAATGACTTGTAATTTAGAAATTTAGTTTAGTTAAATTTATTTGATGGTCCTCTCGTAGTAAAATGAATAATAATACGATGAATAGAGGAGGTAACACAAAGGAAAACTGGGATTGATTTGCAAGTGTTGTGATGGAACTAATGGAGAAGCAGTCTCCATAAACTACACATGTTCACTCTTGCTCTAGCCTTTAGTGTAATCCATGAAAAAGACCAAGATCAATTTATACCTATGGTCTGTGTTCAATATTCTCTAAAAAAATTGGTTGAAACAGCAAAAAAGCATATATATGTCATCGAATGCATAAATTGTATAACATCATGTTTATAGATTCTTCACATTCTTTAACAGCATCTCGTATATTCCTTTCTGTTTTTTCCTATGTTCCTTTCTGCTTTGAATTATGTCTGCATTTTCTAACGAGTCTGGATATGAAATTTAATAATAAAAAAATACGAAATTGATGGGTTTCCTTTAAGACTTTACAAATATGTAATAATGGTATGTGGCCATTTACATGTATAATAATTTGAGGGAATTGGACATGTGTAGTGTGAGAATGTTTCTGTTTGTATTAAATGAACGTGTTCGAAGTGGATTGGTAGCTTAATCCGTTTGTGGTTCGAGATGTGATGGACGTTTGCAGCTCTTCGGCTCCTCATCAAAAATTAATTTCTTAATGTCTATATTCAATTGTAATTTACAATAATATTTTACATCCTAATACGCTTGACCCCATGCCAAAGCCAACCGTCAAAAACAAAAAGGTATGAGGTAAGTATAGTTCTAGTGAATTACAAGAGAAACCATAATGAATACTTCAATTCTAAGAATTCCCCATTTTCCCTCACATTCCAATCAAACAAACATTAAAATATAGGAATTGTCTAACATAAGGAAAATAAAATCTAAGTATTATAAAAATTTAAGTTAAAAACAAAACCAGTTCACTTGCAAACAAAGTAGTAGCAACTACTTACAAAATCTCTTAAATTAAGTTGAGTTGAAAAATATGAATTTTTTTTATTTCGTTGCCTTAAAGAAGCTCTTACCTCGAAATTCTTGAATGGTGTCTCTGTTTTAGCCCCGTTTACGCACCAAGCACCTTTAGCACATGTTATGGTCACAATCATTTAGGGCAGTACAGTATTGACACTTCGAGGCATCTGTCAATTGGACATGCTTTTCTTTCACTGGAGTAACATTAACTTCAGATGGCCCATTTTCTAATCCTTTAAGAAAGTTCGAAAAATATCTTCCAGTTACCTTAGTTAAATTTATAATCTCCTTACGATTTTTTTTATTAAATTCTTCTGAGCTAGCCTCATCCCTAAAGTATTTTTGCAGCTTATTCTCTGCGTAATCATGGAGCCTTTCTAAAGCCACCTCAGCCTCACCTTGTGGTTACTGAAATACCTTTGTTTTCGTATATGCTTCTCGTGGCATAGAATATCCATAAATATAAGTCCATTTTAATACTCATCTTTATTCAAAAATCTGCTACCAAGCTTCCGTAAAAAGCTTTGGTGTTCTTGCTAACAATGTTTTTTCTCGAGTTTCGAGTTTCTGAAGTTTCTTATTTTTTATCTCGCTTAGATCTGCTAATGATTTCTCTCTTGACGTTTCATTTGTAGCCCACGTTTCATAATATTGAGCATATCTCTTGATGGATTCCTGAGCCGATGCTCCAAGTCCAACAACTTCTCTCCTTAGAGTCTCTTAATAACCTTTACACGCCTTAGGATCATGTGCATTCCATGATCCTAGGCATATCCAACAAAACTCATGCTTCCAAGGATGCTTACAAGTACTCAGTAGCGTGCTCCAATAGTACGTACAAACATTGAAAGTTCGTGTTCTCTAATTTAGATGATAGATGCATCCAACATGTTTTGAAGACTACACGTGTATCATTATTCATATATGTATTCTCTGGACAATCACAAGAAAGTTTATATGATTAAACAACAATGCCATCATAAAATCTTACATAAGTTATCACCATTTCCCTGTATATATGACCATTAAAAAACATGGTCATACTTTAATACTCAGATATATCTATTTGATTTTTTAATTAGTAAAATATATATTATATTAATTATGTGTTAAGTTTTATAAAAAAGCTATTAGGAGAAATAATGAAAGGCTTTATCAGGGTAATCTTTAAAGTAAATAATATCAAATTGGCAAATGATTACTAAAATCTAGCTCATAAAGAAGCTAAAGAAGGTTGATAAGTAAATAGTTATAATATCATTGATTGATCAAACCTTAATATAGCTCGTAAAGAAGCTAAAGAAGCTAAAGAAGCTTGAAAAATAAATATTTATAATACATTGATTGATCGCCTTCAAAATGTTAGAGAGCATCCATTTATTCAAGGAATGTGTCTACAGCTTCTCTAAAAAATTTGGCATTGGTGACTTGATGCAGCTAAATTTTGTGGCTTCAAGCTCATAAATATAAGATTAAATAACATTCAAATCTTAATTTATTGAGAATTAAAAGATATTCAAGTTTTAATTAAACAACTTTGCAAACTTGAAGGACTATTCAATTTATTTCTAAAGAGATTAAAATAATATTTTATTGTGCCAATTAACAATTAGTCATTTACCCTTCCATTAGGGATACTTGTATAGTCCAGTTTCAAAATAGCTCATGTGTCCTTTTGGTGAACCACCAACAAATCATGGGTATGCATATATCTTAATGATCTAAAAATCATTGTTTCACTTTAAAAATATATTATGGATAAATATACATATTCATATATTACTACTTATTTATTGTTTGTCCTTATCCTCTTTGTAAAATAAATGTGCCCCTTACTCCTAAAATAATTGATTTTTGGCTATACTATCTCTTACTATCCAAAATTACATAATATTTAAAAATGTTTGGTTTATATTGTAGTTAAGCTACATTGTACATACCATTAAAAAAAATATTCTGCATTGTGCATTGTATTCAAATAATTTATTTTTAAATATATAAATACCTCTCATCAATTAAAATTGCATATTTTTAATAAAAAATGTGTCTTTCATATTATGGTCATAACAAAAATTGTTGTGAATAAGTGAGTTAGAGTTTAATGAAATAACTGGGAAAATACACAATGTATGCTAAGTGTTAACTTTTATTATAAGAGTGCTACGTACATATATATGAAAAGCATAAACAGAAATAAATGACTTAGCTACATACAAACTAGAAGAACATGGCAACTAACTTCTTATTACAACTCATTATCCAAACGTAACTGATAAACACCTAAAAAGACTCCATGAATATATTGACTATGTCCAACACATGGAGTCCACAGTTGCACATCGACCCAACCAACAAGGACAAACAAATAGCAAAGCCCACAAACTCAGATTAAAGCCCAACAAAAAAGTCCAACTATATTATATATAAATATATGTAAAAAATTGTACTTTTCCAGCTGTATACACATATCATAAATTAAATGAGTATTTATGAAATTTGTATTTCGTGGATGTTATCTAGCTCTAAACATACGTTATACTTTAAAATCAATGGTAATGTTAAATACCACCATAATCTATGTTCCTCATACACAAATTACAAATCAAGAGTGTCCTTTTTTATGCATTCTTGTATAGAATGATAGTAAGAGGACCTCTCATATAATGATAGTGTAAAAATATTTAAATTTGTAAACAAAAATGTGTTATAGTTTATCAAATCCATATAATTTGAGGATGTTCATGGTACATCATTATATTGAAATTAATTTTTTTAAGATGATGATGTTTCATGAACAATCCTTAGATTATATAGATTTCATTTTTTAACAGTTGTATTCATAGAAATAGAAATGCATATTAATTGAAGAAAATTAGTGATACAATTTTCTTTTATATTAGTGGTTAGTTATATTATCGAGGATTTATGAATGCAATGAGTTGTTTCAATAATTTGGAAACTTGAGCTAATCTGATCCTTAGCCATATGGGAGATCGGATTGCAAAGTCTTTTTGCCATAATTTTTATTTTTCTATTTATCAATTTTAATTATGTATGTTTATATTCATAGTTGAATATAATAGTGGGGTACCGGTGATACATCACTATATCAAAATTCAAATATTTAATTGATGATTTATCATACTTTAGTTTCTAATATCAATATGCATCAATGGCAGAAAAATAATTAGCTAATTTTGTTAATGTGGCTATTAAGTACTTTGGTCACAATCTATTTTTCATTTGATGAAGAGGTCTTTGGAAAATCATCTAATCTCCTTGTTGCTAAAACAACTTACTGAATGTTGTATCTGATTGAATATCAAATGAATACATGGTGTAGGTTCACTCTCGAAGTCAGACCAGTCCCATGGCAATCTCTGGATAATATTATACATCATTTTTTTTGTTGGATCTTGTACATAGAATACCTGTTGAACTTGTGAAGCCATAACATAGGTATCAGACTTGTGGAATAATCTGTTAAAGTTTACTCGAGTCAGACCATATAAGTCTTTTTCCTCTTGATACCAACAACAATTAAATAATACAACATTAAATTCTCCCCAATAGTCAACTTCAAATATGTTCTCAATTGCTCCGTAGTAATTGACATCCCCAACCAGCGGGTTCTGATCTTTCAAACTTGCAAAACTAGTCGTCAACGCAGTCAAGAATACACCACTATTTTGTGTCGTACATTTACTATCCCTATATGTTGTATGGAATCTGTATCTATTAATTATATATCCACTAAACCTTTTAACTGTTGGATTTGGTCCCATTGCGAGGACTTCTAATTCTTTTGAAACCTTTTATTTCGGCAACTTTTTCCTTTAACCACTTCCAGAAATCGTCAGTATGTTCTCTCTCCATCTTGTATTTTTTAGGTTTGTTTGACCATCAACAAGAGCTCGATGCTCCCTACAATAATCAGGTTTCTTGGTTAGAAAGTAAATAAATTACATGTTACTTTCAAATTAATAACACAATTTAGAGTTCGTAAACTTACTCAATCAAACTCTCTATTTCTTGGTTTCCATAATTGAACAAGATATATTGATGACAAGCTTTCAATTCAGAATCTTTTAAGTGAACGGCTGTCCCATCTTTGTTTCTTCTTGTACCAATATGATATTCTGATTTCTGGGGATAACTTCCAAGTATGGTAGATAAATTGTTAGCTTCTTTTCCCTCGTCGCCATTCAAGAATCATGAACAAAAGGTTAAGCACTCATCTGCTAAATAACCCTCAGTAATGGAGCCCTCAGGCTTGCTTCTGTTACGGGTATAAGACTTCAATTTAGCAAGATATCTCACAATTGGAAACATGCACCGTAAGTGTACTGGTCCACCTAACTATACTTCTCTGCATAAGTGAACTAGTAGGTGCACTATAATGTCGAAAAATGCTTGTGGGAAAATTGTTTCAAATTGACAAAGAATTTCAATAATTTCTTGTTGCAACCTAGAAAGCTCACTCAAATCAACGACTTTGGCCCAAATACCTCTTAGAAATGCACCTAATCTAATAAAAGGGACCACAACCTCAGGTTTCATTAACTTTTTCACGGCAAATTATAACAAATAGTTCAGCATAAAATGCGCATCATGGATCTTATAACCGGTTACTTTTCTCTCCTTCGTGTTCACATAACGACTAGTGTTAGATGCACAACCATGTGGCAGTTTAGCATTTTTCAGCACAGTGCAGAATATATCCTTCTCCTCCTTTGTTATATCAAAAATGGTAGGAAAAATTTCAACATAGCTCCCGTCACTTGATTCAACGGGATGAAGATCTTTCCTAATTCCCATTTCTTGTAAATCATATTGAGCATTGACATGGTCTTTTGACTTGTGAGCAATATTTAACAAAATACCAATTATGTTGTCACAAATATTCTTCTCGATTTGCATAACATCAAGATTATGCCAAGTAAATTATGACTCCAATATGGTAAATTAAAAAATATTGACTTCTTCTTGAAAGGAAAATCAATCTTATGCTTTTTTTGCCCTAGTTTTCCCCCAAACTGATTTCTAAAGCCTGATAACAATTCCATACAGTCTGTTCCTGTCAAAATTTCAGGGGTGACTCCCATTTCAACTTCGCCGTTAAATCTTTTTTTATCGAACCGCCACTTATGATCGGGATCCAGAAACTTCCTATGGTTCATGTAGCACATCTTTTTACTATGCTTTAGATACATTGAAGAAGTCTCGTAGTTGTAAACAGGACAACCGAGTTTACCTTTGGTGCTCCAACCGGATAACATTGCTTATCCTGGGAAATCACTGATGGTGCAGATGACACCGACACGTAACCTAAAATTCCGACCAGTAAATACATCATAAGTTTCTATCCCTCCTTCCCATAACTCTTCTAACTCAGCAATAAGAGGTTGCATAAAAACATCTATATTATTTTTTGGAGATTCTGGACCAAAAATGAGTGTTGAAAGGATAAGGTTTTCTTGACGTATACATAACCAAGGAGGCTGATTATAGTTAACCAAAATTATTGGCCAGGTGCTATGTAAAGTATTCATTGTTCGGAATGGATTGAATCCATAAGCAGCGACACCCAACCTAAAATTCCTAATTTCAGACGAGAATTGAGGATACCTAGTATCCATTTCCTTCCAAGCTTCGCCATCTGCTGGATGTCTAAATTTCCCGTCATTTTTCCGTCCAACTGCATGCCATGTCATTATTTCGGCAAACTCCTTGCACATAAACATCTGTTGCAGTCTTGGCTTTAGTGGAAAATATCGCATGATATTTGCTGGCACTTTATGAATCAACTTCTTTGCATTATTATCGCGGGTCCCTTCTTTTTCCACTATGGTCCACCTTGAAGCACCACAAGTTTTACAAGAATCCTCTTTTTCATTCTCACCCCAATACAACATGCAATTGTTAGGACAAGCGTGTATTTTTTTATAGTCGAGACCTAGATCTGTAATGAAAGTTTTTGCGGCATTGAAAGATAAGGGTATGTGTGCCTGTGGAAAGGCTTCTCTTATCAACCCTAGTATATCCCCAAATCCCGACTCTGAAATCCCATTGGCACACTTTATGAATACAACCTAATGATAAAATTTAATCGCGAAAACTTTGCGCAACCTGGATATAAAGGCTGCTTTCCCTCCTTGACATGGCGATAAACATTTTTGACATCGTCATTTGGTCCACTAGTACAACGCAACATCTCATCTAGGTTATTTCCAAAACTCACATTGGTTTCAAAATCCATATGTTGTTCATCCCTATTTTCGTCGCTCTTAAGTGAAACCTCATAAATCCAATTAACATATAATTGAGATGGACCACTCCAAATAAGATGATTGTTGATCACATCTGCCCTCTGCCACTTTCGATTAATACAATTCTTGCAAGGTCATAGTAATTCATCACCAACAGAGAATTTGGCAAATGCATTTTTAATAAATGTCTCTACCCCTCTAATGTACCGTCCACTATACTTTGGGAGATTTATCCAAATAATTTCCTCGTCATCCATCACTACAATTAAGAAGCATATAAATATTATAATATCATAATTTGTGTGTTTGTGTGTTTGCAAACTCAAACCTAGGCAGGCCTAGTCCAGAACACTAAATGACTCTGTGTTTACAAATTGGTATCTAACAAAAATAGAACACTAAATGACTTTGTGTTTTCAAATTCCAAATTCTGCATCAGTCATGATTCATCACAAACATAATTTTATAAATCTTCAAGACTTAATGTATCATATTTATATAATCTTATTGTTACTAGAAAGAACATACGAAACATAAGGCATCAGATAAACACATCTATTTAACCAACAAGCATGAATCTATCATCATTCAATCATATTATGAAGCATGATAAGCAAAGGTGCCCAATTCAGGACGAAAATTGTACATCTTGCACCCCTCACTACGCCATATATTGGATTCTGCAACCCTTCACGGTGGGGTTGCAAAGAAAAGTGTAATAGTAGCATTCAAAACCAATGTCTAGCGCAACCCCTCTTTTTTGAGGTTGCCGTAGAGTCAAAATGTGTTACCAAAATGACATATATAATTAAAGATGATTTTTTTGAAATTAACTAATTAGTAATTTTTTACATAGAAATGAAATAATAATTGAAATATATATTTTATTTATTTTTAGAAGTTAATAATATTAGTGCAGTGATTTCAAATATTATAATGATAAATTGAATGCTTTATAAAACTTAACAAGTGATTAATAGATTTATTTATAATATTCACTACGCCATAAACGACCTTCTAACACATTATTAAGTAATGTTGCCATAGAAAATGTTGCCCCAACACAACATTAATCTAACCTATTACAACATATTTTAATTATATTAACAAAGAAGTAAAAAATGTTGTCAAGTCTATTATAAATAAAAATATTTATTTTTTTATTAAAATTATGCTGACGTGTCACTGGGTTCTCTACAAGTGGGTCACATACTGCTGATGTGGCAGCTGTGAGAGAAACAATTATTTTTTTAGCTAATAAAAAATTATAAAAAACTTATAAAAATAAAAAAGTAAATTAAATATATTTAATAAAAATCAAACAAGTGTTATAAAATTAATTAATATATTTTAATAATGTAAATAGTTGTAGAGGGATTTGGTGAGCGGGAAATATACCGCCTACTAACTTTGGGGAAAATATTAAGCCCCTCCTCTCAAAACCCTACCTACCAGCTCGCAGGTGATACACAAATTTAGCCTATTTTTACACAAAATTAATAAAAATAACCAATTTCTGAAAAGTTGGTCAACTTTGGCCGATGGGATACCCAACTATGAGTGGAGTATCCACTTTATATAAGATACCCAACTGGCAGTGGAGTATCCCATATATGAAATACCCAACTACCACTCGACTATCTTATACAAATTGGGATACCCAACTGACAGTGGAGTATTCAATCGGCCAAAATTGGCCACTTTTTTGAGAATGACTATTTTTGTTAAATTTTTTCAAAAATCAGCTATTTTTGTCATTTTTTCCCAGCCCCCCCTGTTCTCATTCACAATCCTAAAAACAGATATTACAATTCTATCTCTATCTCTATCTATTTACTCAAAGCTATACAACACACACTTTCTCTATTCACAATAATCAGTTTTATTTCTACAGACTCTAGTGAATCAGATTTGATTTTCCCATGATTTGATTGTTATTAAAATTGGATTCAGTCACAAGTCCAATAATATCAGAGATTAACTCAATTACTCTGCTCAGATGCTCTCCCAACTTCGCACTTCCAGGCGCTCTATCTCTCTCCCCCTCTGAGTCACCACTGTATGAGAGATTAGGATTTAGGTGATGTTATATTGGAGAACTCGGTTTCGGTGTTTTCTTGTTTCTATTACTATTTCTGTTGCTTTAAATGTTTTGTTGTATTTCGTTTTCTCGGGACACTGGTTTGTGTAATTTACAGCTAACGAGATATTGGGGGTGGGGATGGAGTGTGTTAAGTTATGTGATGTTAAGTTAGAGAACTCAGTTTTTTAGGGTTTGTGTTACATTGTTACTGTCTATGCTCCTTTAATGTTTTATTGTCTTTCAGGTTTTTTAGGACACTGGTTTTTATAATTTGGGGCTAAAGAAATATGACTGACTTATTGTTTCGCGCCTTGCTCGGTAGTTTAGGTGAAGCTTTTATATGTCCTTTACGTATTTTTTGTTTATAAGACCTCGAGATATTACATTTTATTGTTTGGGTATGTAATATGATTGATTTGGGAGTGGGATCTTTTGGTGTTAGATTTAGTATATTTATAGTTTATGAATGTTGATCTCTTATTAATTTGTGTACACTTGTTTTAGTTTTTGCGGAATGTTTTATTAATTTGTTTATGAATGTTGACTCAGACACCTTTGTTCTTTTTCAATCTGTTCTGTTTTTCTATGCCAAAGTTTTGTCAGAGGTAATGCTAGATTTATTTTCGTCAGTACTACTCTATGTCTCTTATTAGTAATTCAATATTTTTATTAATATCTTCATAGATACAGTAGGTCTTCTCATGCTCAAAATAATAAAATCTAGGCTGTCAATTGAAGTTATAAAGTCATCTTTTCTAGTTGTTAAGCTTTAAATTCATTTTGCAGGGTAGTAGACTGGGCATAACAACTGTTATATCAACAGACTCAATTCGACATATGATGAGGAGTTTTGTTGATGAGAAGCAAAATCCCTTAATTTGGGCTTCCACCTGCCATGCTGGGGAATGTTTTGATCGTGTGGCTGTCGGAGAAGCTAATTTTGTATATAACAGATATAATAATACATCAGTTTATGCTTACCTTTCTTCTTAAACAGTCACGGTCACCAGTGAAATTTTGTAGAGTTTTTCCACAAGGTTATTGGAGGAATGCTAATATTGTATCGATTTTGCAGATAGGAAAGCTGATATCGAGCAAAACTGTGAGAAAAGAACTTAGAAAACATCAACGTGTAGCAGCAGAAAGAATGTGTGACATCTGTCAGCACAATGTGCTCCCTGGTAAAGATGTGGCAACTCTTATGAACATAAGACCGGTAGACTCGTCTGCAGTAGCAGGAATGTGAATGGGGTAAATTTCTGCCATGATATTTTTTAGCAGTATGACCATCTTTTTTCATCTTGTTTATTCTTTTCTGTTTTGTAATATGCTTCCACCTGCAGGCTTTTCATGTATTTCATACATCCTGCCTTGTGCACTTGATGCTTCTTACTGAGTTAGAAATTCATAATAATCAGAATGCTGCTGGTTCTGAAGTGAAACAGAGAGGTCGGAAAAAGGTACCAAAGGAAATATAAAATCACACACAGGCGAGTACCAAAGGAAACTTCAGAAATCTTCTTGTAAGTTATAAACCAGTTGAGCTAATTACTTAGACCACTGCTATTATATGACAACTCCTTTCCTAGAGCAAGCACAATGCTAATGCTAATATGGATTTAAGTATTTATATATTTTGGCTACGAACGTGATTTTGCTGCTATACTCGAACTTGTAGTTCAGTGGTTATGCTAAAATGGCTACACTTATTGAGTTTATTTGTTAAAACTCATGTAACAAACATAACGTCCCTTTTACTTATTTGAAACTAATGTGGGAAGGATGGCTATAGCAATCTTTGGTTCAATATTTAGAACTAATTACTAATTATCCATTTAAGCAACATATACTAGTTTACGACTAAACTCTTTCTAACAGATATCTGATCACTATTTACAAGGTTTGCACCCGTGTAAAGGAAGGATGCGTGTATATATAATTATTTTAAATTTCAAGGTTCGCACCCCTGTTAAGGAAAATTGCGTGTATATATAAATTATATTAATTTAAATATCCGTGATTGACATTTACCAAAAAAATTAAGTCAAAGTACTGGTAGTAAAGCATTTGTTTTGGCAGGGTGGTGATCCTCTGGACTTTAGACTAGCAAATGCTGCTTCACACAGTGTTCAGTCTACTTCCTTGACAGATCGACAACCCGAGCAATTTGTGATCAGGTATAGCACCTTGTTCTGTCACTATTAAGTCTCAAGTAATATAAGAAAATTATAGCATCTAGTTCTGTCACTATTAAGTCTCAAGTAATATAAGAAAATTAGTGATCACGTAGATCAGATCATTATACAAGGAAGAACATGATACAAAAGTATAAGTACCACTTTAGTCCTATACTCAATCCACTTATCATTTGTAGATAGAGTGTTAATATATAGTTTTATGACATAATTATGACTAATTTGCAAGTGCTCAGTTATTTGGCTAGTATAAATTTTGGATACGTAGAATATATTATGCTTAAGTTGGCATTTTATCAGATTCGGTCTTCCAAAGTTTTCCTTCTGAATCAAGAGGGGGGGATATTGTAATATAAGTAACAACAATACTATCAGCTGGATTTGGGTTTCATTCATTTCAATTAATTTGGATTAGCTTCTTATAGTTTAATCTGGCTAGATTTGTTGAAGTCCGACAAACCTCTAGACTTGTGTGTGTTTCACTATTTGTGTTTCTTAAATGATATTACATCAGAATATATAATTATTACGTCAAAATAAATTAATACTAGAGAAACACTATATGGTAGTATATCTTTTTATTGATATGGGCCCTTAATTTAAATTAGTGGCCTAACTAATATCTTTGGTTGCAGGTGAAGAGGAAAAAGTTGCTCCAACAACAAATTGATATGGATGATGTAGATAAAACTATGGATTAAATAAGCGAGCAAACAGAAAACATGAAACAGATTCAAGAAACACTAGCCACTCCCATTGGTGCAACAACTGATTTTGATGAGGTATGTTGTTCACCTATATCACTAATTTTATTTTTTGATTCTTGTAGTCCGAGTTAGAATACATCATTTTCTGCTTATCAATGTTCCTTTGATTCAGAAAGTATTATTTTTTCTGAATGTCTTCTTTATGTTGCAGGATGAACTAGAAGCATCACTTGAAGAAATAGAAAGCGCTGAGTTGGAGGAAGAAATTCTTCAGCCTGTCGGTAAACCACCTCCTATTACTGGAGGTGGTTCTACCTAGTCAGAAGTGTTCTAGCAGCATTCTCGTTCTACTTTGTTTTTCTCAGTACTACAATGTTTAGATTTTGAATTGTAACTTTAACTTGTTTAAACTTCCGCTTTTGTTTTAAGGTTGGTAGACAATTAGTGATATAAGGATGGTAGTATGGTGATGGTGAAGGTAGTGGTAGTATGGGGAAACTCATGTTGTGATTGGTGGACTGATGTTGTGGTTGGTGGACTGGTGTTTATGATTTGTGGATTGTGCTGGTTTTAAGACAATGGTCTTATTTATGAGCATGTTAATTTATAAACAGTTCCTACAATTTTTTTTTGTAAAAGCGTTGCAATAGGTCTTTATAGTGTTGCTAATAATCACTAACAAATATTGCTAAAAATACTAAAAAGCATTGCAAAAAATACTAAAAAGCGTTGCAAAAAGGTTGCATCGATACCCCATATGTAGGCCCCATTGTGGGGTCCACAAATCTTGTACTGATAGCCCAAACCCTACTGTAACACTTTTCAAGACCTATTGCAACCCCATTGGTGTTGCAATAGCACGTTTCTGTAACGGATAACCAAGGATTGCAATAGGGTGTCGCCGGGGTTGTAAAAAACTATATTGCAACGCCTAAAATTGCAACCCCGAAAAAGAGTCGCCATAGCCTTTTTTTGGCCTTTAGCAACGCTTTTTTGGCGTTTAGTTACAGTTTCTTGGGGTTGCAGAATCCAATCTATGGCGTAGTGCTTTAAGAGATGTACTAATTATTCAAAGGTGCCCAATTAAGCATGATAAGCAAATGACCAACACAGTTCGTTCCTATTGCTTGTTCTAATACATCTAGTAATGATGATACCAACAGATTCTTTATGAATATCCAATTTCATTTCTTTCTAGTTCCTAAACAAAAAATATAATGATATTAACAAAATCAAAGAACTTAAAATAAAATCAAAACTAAAATGGAAGAAGCTATGGGGGACAATGCCAAAACCAATTACCACTAAACATCTTTGAATACAAGTGTAAAATAATTAAACAATCAGTTCACTATAATCAACTGTAAACCATCTAAAATGAAAATAATCAACTAAATCCCCAATTCGACATCTCTAACCAACCAATTGACATTTACAAAAATTATATATAGGTATACTTAACATTTACCCTAATTTAGCATATACAACTTCTAAAAAAACACAAATAACACAAAGTCTAAAAAACAAATCGAAACCCTAATTTCAAAATCAAAATCGAAGAGAGAATAGGAACCCTAAATTCATAAAATAGAAGAGGGAATTACCTTTAACTCGACACCCTTCAAACCGAAACCCTAATTTCAAAATCAATCTCGAAACCCCAGTTAGAAACCCTAAGAAGAGAACCCCGAAAAGAGAACCCAAAATCAATGTGAGTGAAGAGAAGAGCCTAAGAGAGAAGAGCGAAGATTAAAATGAGCGAAGATTAATATATGTGTGGGTATTTACAGAGAGAAGAGCTAAGAGAGAGGTGCTTAGTAGAGAGGAGAGATTAATTTAGGTAAGTATGCTCACTAGAGGGAATTTCACTAAGTGAAATTTGGTAGATTGGATTGGGCGGTAATTTTGCCGCTCATCCAATTTTATATTACTAAATATATATTAATAAATATATATTAATATTTTAACTTATTAATTATTCACTTGAAAACATAAAATAATAATTAACTATTTTATCTTCGTTTTGATAAATTATGAAATTTAGTAGAATATTATTTATATTTATAAAATCAATATTTGACTGTTTTGCCTGATATAACCGTTTTGACCCTATTTCGGCTGATCCAAATCGATTTTTTCCAACCCGATATATATTTGGGTTGGAAAAAAGTCAACCCAATTAAATCACCACTGTTTTCGTTTACCGAGTTCAATGTTTAAACAATGTTTAAAAACTACAAATTGGTTTGGGTTATAAATTTGAACGATTCGATTTGGGTTGAAATTTTGAAAACCCGAATTAATTAGTTTGGGTTGCTAAAATGGGTCTCACCTGTACGGATACATAATACATATATTGGACCCACATCATAAATTCAATATCAACGTTAATCGTTATAAAATTTAAATTTTAGGTTTTAGGGTTTGGGGTTTGGAATATTATAAAATCTACAAAAATAAATCTTAAAAAATGTGTTTTAAAAATTAACATCGTTAAAATTAACATCCATATAGATTCATCTTCAAAAATTAATTTTAAAAAAATGCAACCTTCCTTTGTAACACTAACTAACTAGTATCCATATTTATTAATAAAAATACCTTGTATATTACAAAATTCTACCAATTATATATAAATAAAAATAATCACATTACTAGAATCACTGACTTTTAAAATATGTAATGATGCATTGTTAAAAAAAAATTAAAAAAAATTAAATAGTTAAAAGCCTCATTTTTATTTAAATCAAAATTTTAAATGCAACATCACTTTACGTTTTAATCATGCAAAACACAACACAAGTACTGCTTTGGTACAGTGGTTGGCTCCTTACTTTGTTAGAATGGAGTTGCTGGGTTCAATTTTCATTGACTTCATAATTTTTAAAGTGACAAACAAAGAATCTGAGGTGGCACAAGTAACCAATAATATGTTGCCACATGTACTATAGTTAATTGTTTAAAATTAAAATCTATTTTTCTAATAAAATTGGATTTTTTTTATTACTTTTTAAGAATAAATAATTTTTTTAGGAAAATCCTATAAACAGTTTCCATAAAATGGGTTTGGATGTTTTTGGATTGAAACTAAGTCAACATCGGGTTAGGAAATCGGGTTAATGGGTCGTCAACAACACAACAAACTCACTGGAAAATTACAGAATCCGACGAGTCTCATCTTCCTACCTTCGCACAACCACGAATCATGGTATTATACGTATATCAGTCCCTCTATCAATCATCTTCAATCCCTCTGTCAATCATCTCACTAAACAACCCTCCACCACTCTTTCCCCCTTCCCCCTACACAAAACTCTCCGAAGCACAATACCCACTCTTATCAAAGCAGAATAAGCATAAATTAAAGCAATCTCGAAAACTTTTTCAGCTATTTTACCAAATTCATTTCAACCACAACAACAAAAGCCGGCAATTCAAAACTTAAAAACAACCATAAAAGCCGGCAAGCCGACCTCTAAACTTGGCAACACTCAATTTTTAACCAAATTCAGAAAATAAATAGAAAATCGAGAAAATCGAAGCTTTTACATACACTCATTTATAAACACATAAAAACACATAACCCCAAAACTTAAAAACAAGTTCTATACGCGGAGAAGAATATGTTTGTATTCATAATATGTTTGCAAATGTACAAGGTGATTATGGGCCGGATTTGCAGCGGGGCCGGATTTTTAAGCCCAACACAATATGCAAGTGCAGCAACACAATAAACCCAATAATTTTTAAGCCCAATATTTAACAACAGTTATTTAAGCCTAAAGTTGAACTTTGGCCCAAGCCCAATATATTAGCAATGTATTGGATTCACTATAGTGAAGAAAAATAGAAAATTATTAACAATTTTTAAGCCAACTGTTATGACAAAGTGCCACGTCACCATGTGGTTCCACTAGTGCCATGTCAGCATGCATGGACCCATGCCACATCAGCAATATTATTATTTATCAAAAATGATTGCAACACATCCTCATACCTTTAGCAACATAACCAAACTTTAATTCTTCACCGACAGTTTTTCGATGTCTAAGCCAACATAAAAATGACAACGTTGTATTAGCCAAAATATGCATGGCAAATCCAACAAAAGAAATGGCAACATCAACTTTAAATGTTGTAATAGGCCATTTATGGTGTAGTGAAGTGTTTTCTAAATTTGGAGATATTGCAACAATTTTAAAAAAATGTTACAGTTGAACTGAGAATGTGTCAAAATATTGTGAAAAATTCGAATTCCCTTGCAACAGTTTTCAAAATACGTTGCCAACTCCAAAAATTTCAGCCCATTAGTTTCGCGGGCTCTCAAACAAAGCGGGCTTTCAAATTTTTTTAACCAAAGCACACATATATAAGCGGGATAAAATAAGACTTAACAAGGATACACTTGAACAAAAGAAAATACAAAAATACACTAAACAAAACAAGAATTCAGAAAGAGGCGAACACCAAATTACTCTCACAGATTGAAATTGGATGAAGAAGAATCTAGCTCAAGCATTTAAGTTTGAAGATTCAAGATCAACTAAGCAGGCATGTTCTTCCCTAAATCGATTATTATGTCAATTGAATTTTAAGTATGGTTAATTTGAATTTTTTTGAATCGATTTGTATTATGTGTTTGTGTTTGAGATTGTTCATCAATTATTCAAGTGGCTTGTTTCGATTATGTGGAATTGTTTAATTTGTCTTGATGCAAATTTTTATGCTGATTAGCAGTTTCGATGAGTTAGGGCACAATGGTTTGAAAGTCAACTTAGGTTAGTCCTTCTGCAAATTTGGTTCGTATTGTGGTTTATAAGTTCCAAGATTGTAATCCTTGCGGTAGCAGTAGTAGTTATAAATTAATGGTTTACAGATAAATTAATGATTGCAGCTACTGTGGCTTGGGAAGCAGGCAGGCCACTGGTAATAGAGGAGGTAGACGTTGCACCACCGAAGAAAATGGAAGTTCGAATCAGGATTCATTTCACGTCTCTTTGTCATTCTTATGTTTACTTCTGGGAGGCCAAGGTATATTATATTGATGAACGTGTTCACTGCTAGCCTAAAAACTATAGCTAGTCATTATATGTACGCTTTTCCTAAAGGCTAGAGCAGATTTGTTTTCTCTGTTTTTTATCCATTACACTTGCTTTCGTTTTCTAACAGGGACATCAACCTCTATTTCCGTGAACATTAGGTCACGACTTTTATCCATTAAAAGTTTTCTTATTAAAAGTCGAGGGTATGTTTGAATTTTAATAAGAAACTTTTAATACAAGAGAATAAATTTATGTTCTACTGACCTAGACTTCAAATTTTACATGTTCTCGACTTTGTGGTGTGCATAATTTTATCCTTGAACAAATTTTATTGATTTATATTGTTGGCTCCAGAGTCATAGAGAGTGTTGAAGATGGTGTTACAGCCCTCAAACCCGAAGAAAAAGTGTTACCTCTGTTTACAGGCGAGTGTGGGGAGTGCCGTCATTGTAAATCAAGTGAAAGCAATTTGTGTGATCTGCTAAGGATCAGTTTGGACAAAGGTGTGATGCTTAGTGATGGTAAGCCAAGGTTTTCGAAAGATGGCAAGCCTATCTATCAGTTTGTTGGAACTTTCACCTCAGTCATTACACTGTTGTTCACTCTGGCTGTGTTGCAAAGATCAACCTGGAAGCTCCACTTCATAAAGTGTGTGTTCTTAGATGTGGTATATCCACATGCACAAAAGTGTTTATCTTACCATGTTCTATATATATAATGGGAGCTCAAGTTGCAGCCTGAACTGAGCATGGTTTTGCTAATGCTTTTGTATCATTAATTTTTTAGGAATGGGTGCGGCCCTGAATGTTTCTAATCCGAAAATAGCATTAGTAGTTATTACCAGTGGCCCTTTATAAAGTTTTCAATTATTAATGTAGATCAATTAGCTAGCCTTTTCTGTAAATCTTTTTTGGTATACTTATTTTAACATCCAATTTTATCTCTTATTCAATGGTTGACTTTCATTTTGTCATTTAATCTCTAACTTGTGTCACAGCAAGTATCTGTAGTTGTCAATACCTTATCAATTATGCAAATTTCAGTTGAAAGCGTAAGAGCTACTCTGTGTATCTTGCTCTATCTAAAGTTGTCATGTTAATAGTTTTTCTTTATAATCTTTCTAAATTTAGTGATAGATTCAAGTTAATATCGATCTCAAGTTAATAATCTTTCTAAATTATGCAAATTTAGTGAAGTTTAATTCTCCTTGAAATGGGCTAAATATGAATGTATTTGAGAAGTGTTGAATGGGCATCTCTAATGCTTCTCCTTTTCTCCTTTTTCGGAGCATTTAATTTATATATCCTGACTAACTTATGTTTTTTGTAGGAATTTATTTGTGCCAGTAGAAATGGCTGAGTAGAACCAACTTCCAACTGTTTATCAGAAATTTTCTACCCAATACAATTTTGGTTCCAGCCTTTCACATGATGTTAAGGGTATCTATGAAAGCTTTTCTACACAGAGAAGCCATTTTTCCTTTGGGAATTATACTGGTGCAGGATTGCGGTACCCCACCGAATGAACATACCCAGCCACCCAGGACCTTCCATTAGCTTATTCTTCATATGTGAAATTTGTTCTAGAACCAACTAAGAAAGGGATTGCAGGTTTTGCCATCGATTTTCTCATGGATGGAGTCTCTACAGTTGTGCCCAAAACTGTTGATGCTCTAATTGAGCTTGTGAAACTTTTGATCCAGAACCAAGATAAATGCTTCTCATTTAGCGAAGAAGCTAAATGAAGATTACTAATATTAGTTTTGTTAATTAGTTAATTTAGTGTAGTAATTTATCCTTTTGTATTGATGTACATTCTCAATTATATGAATGATTATGTTGGAACAACCTTTTGAATGGTTGTTAATGGTTATAAAATGACATTGATGTTTGGTTTTGTGGCATAAAACATGTCTGGTTTAGTTTATTTATAGTCAAATCCTACTGATTTTTTTAAAAAATAATGTTGCAATTGTGTTCAAATATGTTGCCATTTACAATTACATCAGCTATAAAATATTGCAATTAGTTCAAAATTGTTACAATATTTTCAAATTTAACCTTAAATTTCATTGCAATTGGACCAATTAATGTTGCCTTAAGGTGGTTATTTAGCTGACAAAAACAACTATTGCAATAATTTTGCCGAGTTCCTGTAAAATACATTTTATTGCTATATATGGTTTATTGCAATAATATTTTGTTGTTGTAATATATTGCCTAAGATGTTGCAATAGGACCTCTGTTGCATTACCACCGGATGCAACACCAAAATTTTATATATTTGTTGCCATAAATTCTATTGCAACAGAAATAGCCCATAAGGCAATATATTTTTGTGGTTTCCATAGCCATTCTATGGTGTAATGCCAGCTACAAACCTTCTCCGGGGCACCAGACAACCAGAAAAAGTAAATCCAATTACCCCGCTAAAATCTTCACCCTTGAACACGAACTTCACCTGCAGAAAAGACCATTACCGAGAGACCAAAGAAAAGGAAAAAACGCCAGCAAAATTC
The DNA here is from genome assembly GCF_009905375.1 of Apium graveolens. NCBI lineage: Eukaryota > Viridiplantae > Streptophyta > Magnoliopsida > Apiales > Apiaceae > Apium > Apium graveolens. The sequence continues at coordinate 3,664 of NW_027419135.1, read as the reverse complement.
GGTATTTAACCAAACCAACAAACACACACTACGCCATAAGTGGACTATTGTAGTGCCTAAATGGTGTTACAATAGGCCCTAAAAGCGTTACACTAGGTCTATTGTAACACCAGAGGGCGTTACATATACGAGTATTACAATAGACACCCTAATGTAACATTTCACTGATATATTGTAACAGAGAGGAAAACATTGCAATAGACACCTACTGTAACACTAACAAGCCCAAATGTAACACAAAATGAGTGATACAATAGTTTGATCAATTGTAACTTATTGTAACAATCTGTTCTATAAATTGTAACACCCATATTTTTAATTAAGTAATAGTAGCATTTGTAATCTAACACTAAAATAAAACACACATTAAACTTTAATAGGCATATATAACATTTAATTTTAAAATTTGAAATACTTGTTCTGTTTAAATCTACAATACATATCCAAAATACTACAAACACCATATAAAATTACAACAATACGATTGATCCATTCTAAATACTCCAAGCATATCCAAACTATAAGGAAAGTTATTAATACTTTGCAGCTATGTTGATCCCCTTCTTCCCATAACAAATTCTTGGCTTTTGCTTCTCCAAATAATCATTTCTCTCTGCTTCACCACATTTTCTTATAAATATCATCCTCGGGAGAAATATGATTCATAACAAAAACATATCAAAGTAGGTTAGGGAGTAATCAGACTAATTACATATATTTAGTAAGTTAGGGAGTAATCAGACTATTTGCGCATACTTGGTAGTATCAAGAACCTGAAGGAGATGGGGTTGCTCTCTGGTATTGTGCAAAAATGCAACACCTAAAAGCACAGTTCCAAATCCGGACGGCACTAAAATAATCAAATATACTAAGCATGCAAACTTTAACTATTCACAGGAGATCTGTATCTCCATCCTGCATACACGTGAATCATCAATTAATTGCATAGATATTTGCAAAAAGGAGAACATGATATATTATATGTATCTCACATGTTCAGTGAAATCTAATAAAAATGGAGAATATATCTCCTTCCCATAAGTTCGACGCCACTTAGCTCCCTCACCAAGGGGATCAGTTCTAAGATAATACTTACCTTGTATCCGCAATTATGCATGTGAACTTATAAAAAATATTGTAAATGAAATCATTTACATCCAAATTAAAAGAAAATCATATATATTAGAAGACTACTTATAGCAAACCAAATGATATTAGTAGAAAACCCGACATACACGGCTGGGAAAATGTATTGCCCCCGTCATCAAAAAATTAGAAAGAAAACATCAACCAGAAAGTGACTTACAGTTAACCCAGCGCGCTTGTCAGAAAAAACAAACTGTGTCATTTAGTGTCACTGCAACACCTCTACCATCATCTTTAAGTAATCTCCTATAATTTTGAGATTGCCACTTCTCCGATTACGTAAAGGTATTGCATGAAGATAGCCTAGAGAACAGATACATTAAAGGTTAGAAAGCTTAGTTGAGTTGTTATTCTCACCAATTCCTCACGAAGTTTATTACCCCTGCGGAAGTGCATAAGATTTTTCTTTAGTCAATTTTGAGATAAGGGCCCGTACCTATACCAATATAATAAATTTAATACCAAAAGTAATCAAATAAGATGAAAAAAATAACCAAAAACAAAGAAATGTGAACTTAATTGGACTACTTGGCAACAAAAAGTGCCAGCAGCAGCACCGTACAAAACATTTTCAAGTCTCTAGCTAGAATATCACTACAAGAAATAATGCCATTTACGACGGGTTTTTTTGAACTAAAATCGTCGTAATTGCGGCATTTACGACGGAAAAAAATCGTCGTTTTTGCTTGAGTAGTAAGTTCAATTTTTCGTCACAAATAAAATTGTGTCGGAAGTTGGGAAGCAGGGGCCCACATTCTCAATAAAATAATAAATCTACTTATGACGGAATATTCCGTCATAAGTTATCAATATACGATGAATAATAATGTCGTATGTTAGTTACTTATGACTGAAGAAACGTCATATGTTTTCTTATGAGATCCATCTTTGATAAAATAAACACAAATTTACGACACAACTATACGTCGTAAATTAGTAACTTATGACGAAATATGTGATAAACAACCATCGTAAGTTTGTATTTCCAGAATAGCCAAATTCTGATTTTCAGTTTCCAGCCATGTTCGGCTTCCAATTTAAATTCTAAACATGTCAAAGTCTAATGCAATTATAAAGTTAACAAAACCTCCCTGGCAAAGTCTAGTTTCCTTTCCGGTAAGTAATTAAGCAACCATAGCAAAAAATGTGCAAGAACTACAAACATTGGACGAATAGTAAATGATAAAAGCAGAGACATATCTCATATAATTTAGCGAGAAAACCTACATAAAAATTAATCTACTGACATGTCTACTTCTGCATAAGCGGTCTCAAGATGGGCTTGCTCGGCTTCCTGAACCTCTTTCTCAATCTTCCTACGTTTCTTACACTTGTAGTACACACTCATGAAATAGCTCCATACTTCCTCCTACTGCTCATAAAGCCCAATATCAAACATCTTCCAGAAACTCTTTTCATTGAGCTCTGACACGGCATGTGGCTGGAACCCATAGTTTTCAATTAACCAGCTCTTCAACAACATAGTACTAAAATGGACATCGAACTTGATCCCATATATTGTACTTGGAACCTATGAGGTTGGAAGTGACACTTCCCACAAAACTATCATCACCAGGACCTAAAATCCCCTTTGTTGATTGAACAACTATATACTCAGATCTTCCATTATGCCTTTTGTGGCGAGCCACTGCAAGTTTTCGATTGTCTTCCATGACCCTCCTGAGATAATCCATTAAAGAGTCAAATACTAACCTTTTCAAGGATTGTGACAGAGTATATGTAATTATAAATGCTCCCAAATAACATCTAAATGGTTGATTACATAGAATGACTACTGTGAACTGAATCAAATCACAGGACATATCAAACAAATTTCACTAAGGTCATGTTTATGTCACCTGATTATAATTAGCAGACTGTGAACTTGTTTGCTATGATTTCCAATATCAACATGTGTGACAAATTATAACCATTTCTCAGTTCCTATCTATGAGTTCACAATGCCTAGTGATAAGGCAGTATTTTTATAATCTCCCCGAAATATACTTGTTCAAGGTATTAGCACAAGTTTGACCAAATGAGTACAAATGATAAAATAGCGACTGCTTAGCGAAACATCCATTAATTTAGTGAAGTGTTTGGGAATGAAAGCAAAGTTGGAATGAGAATGAATTCTCAAACTAAGCTGTGTTGCAAGACAATTCTAACTACTATGAGGTACAATCTAAATATTCAAATGGCAAAACAAACCTATTGCAGCATAACATACTGACTATGGTTATTTTTTACTAATGCTTAATAAATTACTATCCAGGTCACAAACAAGAACATCAACTAAGAAACCTTAATTATTATATAAAAACTAAGTCAAACATCCCAATATAATTAACACTATTATAAGAACCAAATATTTTAAACGCGAATTAAACATTATGCCATGACATATTAATTATTGACAATGGTTAGTTGTTAATACTTGTAACAAATTAGAGCAACTACAACCCAACAATATAACGCTATTATAATGTAATTTATAGTGCAAAACCTACTCCAAGGC